>NW_026992548.1:0-55328 GCF_028769735.1 Zonotrichia leucophrys gambelii
CCCAGGTGTGTCCCCAATGTCCCCTCGTGTGACAACGTCCGGTGCCAGGAGGGCACACGGTGCCAGGTGACCAATGTGGGGCCCAGGTGTGTCCCCAACCCTTCATGTGCCAATGTCCGGTGCCAGGAGGGCACACGGTGCCAGGTGACCGATGTGGGGCCCAGGTGTGTCCCCAATGTCCCCTCGTGTGACAACGTCCGGTGCCAGGAGGGCACACGGTGCCAGGTGACCGATGTGGGGCCCAGGTGTGTCCCCAATGTCCCCTCGTGTGCCAACGTCCGGTGCCAGGAGGGCACACGGTGCCAGGTGACCCAGGGGTGGCCCAGGTGTGTCCCCAACCCTTCATGTGCCAACGTCCGGTGTGGGGAGGGCACACGGTGCCAGGTGACCGATGTGGGGCCCAGGTGTGTCCCCAATGTCCCCTCGTGTGCCAACGTCCGGTGCCAGGAGGGCACACGGTGCCAGGTGACCCAGGGGTGGCCCAGGTGTGTCCCCAACCCCTCGTGTGCCAACGTCCGGTGCCAGGAGGGCACACGGTGCCAGGTGACCCAGGGGTGGCCCAGGTGTGTCCCCAACCCCTCGTGTGCCAACGTCCGGTGCCAGGAGGGCACACGGTGCCAGGTGACCGATGTGGGGCCCAGGTGTGTCCCCAACCCCTCGTGTGCCAACGTCCGGTGTGGGGAGGGCACACGGTGCCAGGTGACCGATGTGGGGCCCAGGTGTGTCCCCAACCCCTCGTGTGCCAACGTCCGGTGCCAGGAGGGCACACGGTGCCAGGTGACCGATGTGGGACCCAGGTGTGTCCCCAATGTCCCCTCGTGTGCCAACGTCCGGTGCCAGGAGGGCACACGGTGCCAGGTGACCGATGTGGGACCCAGGTGTGTCCCCAACCCCTCGTGTGCCAACGTCCGGTGCCAGGAGGGCACACGGTGCCAGGTGACCCAGGGGTGGCCCAGGTGTGTCCCCAACCCCTCGTGTGCCAACGTCCGGTGTGGGGAGGGCACACGGTGCCAGGTGACCGATGTGGGGCCCAGGTGTGTCCCCAACCCTTCATGTGACAACGTCCGGTGCCACCAAGGGACACGGTGTGAGATGGCCCACGGGTGGCCGCGGTGTGTCCGGCGTCGCGGCCGGAGCGTTCCGGAGTGTCCCCGATGTCCCCGAGGAACCGCGTGTGACCTCACCCACGGGTGGCCCCGCTGTGTCCCCACCAAGGTGTCCCCAAGGCCACCGGGCTGCCGTGACCTCCGGTGTCCCCAGGGCACCTCGTGCCAGATGACCAATGGTCACCCCATGTGTGTCCTCACCAAGGTGGCACCAAGGCCACCGACCTGCAGTGACCTCCAGTGTCCTCAAGGAACCTTGTGCCAGATGACCAATGGTCACCCTCAGTGTGTCCTCATCAAGGTGGCACCAAGGCCACCGACCTGCCAGGATGTCCACTGTCCTAAGGACACCTCGTGCCAGATGACCAATGGTCACCCTCAGTGTGTCCACACCAAGATGTCCATCAGGAGACCTTCCTGCAGTGACCTCCAGTGTCCACATGGAACCTTGTGCCAGATGACCAATGGTCAACCCAGGTGTGTCCATCAGCCACCATCGTGTGACAGCGTCCAGTGTTCCAAGGACACCTCGTGCCAGATGGTCAGTGGGTGGCCACGCTGTGTCCACACCAAGGTGTCCATCAAGAGTGCATCGTGTGCTGATCTCCACTGTCCCAAGGACACCTCGTGCCAGATGACCAATGGTCACCCCAGGTGTGTCCACACCAAGGTGTCCATCAAGAGTCCATCCTGCAGTGACCTCCAGTGTCCCAAGGACACCTCATGCCAGATGGTCAGTGGTCACCCTCAGTGTGTCCACACCAAGGTGTCCATCAAGAGTCCATCCTGCAGTGACCTCCAGTGTCCACATGGAACCTTGTGCCAGATGACCAATGGTCAACCCAGGTGTGTCCATCAGCCACCATCGTGTGACAGCGTCCGGTGTCCCCAGGGCTCCTCGTGTCACCTGCTCCAGGGGTGGCCACGCTGTGTCCACACCAAGGTGGCACCAAGGCCACTGTCCTGCCGTGATGTCCACTGTCCCAAGGACACCTCGTGCCAGATGACCAATGGTCAACCCAGGTGTGTCCACACCAAGGTGGCACCAAGGCCACCGTCCTGCAGTGACCTCCAGTGTCCCAAGGGCTTCTCTTGTCACATGGTGAGTGGTCATCCAAAATGTGTCCATCAACGTCCATCCTGTCGTGATGTCCAGTGTCCCAAGGACACCTCGTGCCGCATGGTCAGTGGTCATCCTCAGTGTGTCCACACCAAGGTGTCCATCAAGAGTCCATCTTGTGCTGATCTCCACTGTCCCAAGGACACCTCGTGCCAGATGACCGATGGTCAGCCCAGGTGTGTCCACACCAAGATGTCCATCAGGAGACCATCCTGCAGTGACCTCCAGTGTCCCAAGGACACCTCGTGCCAGATGACCAATGGTCACCCTCGGTGTGTCCATGAGCCACCATCGTGTGACAACGTCCAGTGCTCCAAGGACACCACGTGTCAGATGGTCAGTGGTCACCCTCAGTGTGTCCACACCAAGGTGTCCATCAAGAGTCCATCCTGCAGTGATGTCCACTGTCCCAAGGGCTTCTCTTGTCACGTGGTCAGTGGTCATCCAAAATGCGTCCATCAACGTCCATCATGCCATGATGTCCACTGTCCCAAGGACACCTCATGTCAGATGGTCAGTGGTCAGCCAAGGTGTGTCCAGACCAAGACGTCCATCAGGAGACCTTCCTGCAGTGACCTCCAGTGTCCACAAGGAACCCAATGCCAGATGACCAATGGTCAACCCAGGTGTGTCCACAAGTGGCCATCGTGTGACAGCGTCCAGTGTCCCAAGGACACCTTGTGCCAGATGGTCAGTGGGTGGCCACGCTGTGTCCACACCAAGATGTCCATCAAGAGTCCATCCTGTGCTGACCTCCAGTGTCCCAAGGACACCTCGTGCCAGATGACCAATGGTCACCCTCAGTGTGTCCACACCAAGGTGGCACCAAGGCCACCGTCCTGCAGTGACCTCCAGTGTCCCAAGGGCTTCTCTTGTCACATGGTCAGAGGTCATCCAAAATGCGTCCATCAACGTCCATCCTGTGGTGATGTCCACTGTCCCAAGGACACCTCGTGCCACATGGTCAGTGGTCACCCTCAGTGTGTCCACACCAAGGTGTCCATCAAGAGTCCATCCTGCAGTGACCTCCACTGTCCCAAGGACACCTCGTGCCAGATGACCAATGGTCACCCTCAGTGTGTCCACACCAAGGTGGCACCAAGGCCACCGTCCTGCAGTGACCTCCAGTGTCCCAAGGGCTTCTCTTGTCACGTGGTCAGTGGTCATCCAAAATGCGTCCATCGACGTCCATCCTGTCATGATGTCCAGTGTCCCAAGGACACCACGTGTCAGATGGTCAGTGGTCACCCTCAGTGTGTCCACACCAAGATGTCCATCAAGAGTCCATCCTGCAGTGATGTCCACTGTCCCCAAGGAACCTTGTGCCAGATGACCAATGGTCACCCTCAGTGTGTCCACACCAAGGTGTCCATCAAGAGTCCATCATGTGCTGATCTCCAGTGTCCCAAGGACACTTCGTGCCAGATGGTCAGTGGTCACCCTCAGTGTGTCCACACCAAGGTGGCACCAAGGCCACTGTCCTGCCGTGACCTCCAGTGTCCTCAAGGAACCTCGTGCCACATGGTCAGTGGTCACCCTCAGTGTGTCCACACCAAGATGTCCATCAGGAGACCTTCCTGCAGTGACCTCCAGTGTCCCAAGGACACCTCGTGCCAGATGACCGATGGTCACCCCAGGTGTGTCCACACCAAGGTGTCCATCAAGAGTCCATCCTGCAGTGACCTCCAGTGTCCTCAAGGAACCTTGTGCCAGATGACCGATGGTCACCCTCAGTGTGTCCATCGGCCACCATCGTGTGACAGCGTCCAGTGCCACAAGGACACCACGTGTCAGATGGTCAATGGGTGGCCACGCTGTGTCCAGAACAAGGTGGCACCAAGGCCACCGACCTGCAGTGACCTCCAGTGTCCCCAAGGAACCCAATGCCAGATGGTCAGTGGGTGGCCACGCTGTGTCCCCACCAAGGTGTCCATCAGGAGACCGTCCTGCCAGGATGTCCACTGTCCCAAGGACACCTCGTGCCAGATGGTCAGTGGTCAACCCAGATGTGTCCACACCAAGGTGGCACCAAGGCCACTGTCCTGCCAGGATGTCCACTGTCCCAAGGACACCTCGTGCCAGATGACCAATGGTCAGCCCAGGTGTGTCCATCAGCCACCATCGTGTGACAGCGTCCAGTGCCACAAGGACACCACGTGCCAGATGGTCAGTGGGTGGCCACGCTGTGTCCACACCAAGGTGTCCATCAAGAGTCCATCATGTGCTGATCTCCAGTGTCCCAAGGACACCTCGTGCCAGATGACCAATGGTCACCCCAAATGTGTCCACACCAGGGTGGCACCAAGGCCACCGTCCTGCAGTGACCTCCAGTGTCCCAAGGGCTTCTCTTGTCACGTGGTCAGTGGTCATCCAAAATGCGTCCATCAACGTCCATCCTGTCATGATGTCCACTGCCAGAAGGACAGCACATGCCAGATGGTCAGTGGTCATCCCACGTGTGTCCACACCAAGGTGTCCATCAAGAGTCCATCCTGCAGTGACCTCCAGTGTCCCAAGGACACCTCGTGCCAGATGACCGATGGTCAGCCCAGGTGTGTCCATCAGCCACCATCGTGTGACAGCGTCCGGTGTCCCCAGGGCTCCTCGTGTCACCTGCTCCAGGGGTGGCCACGCTGTGTCCAGAACAAGGTGGCACCAAGGCCACCATCCTGCCAGGATGTCCAGTGTCCCAAGGACACCTTGTGCCAGATGGTCAGTGGTCACCCTCAGTGTGTCCACACCAAGGTGGCACCAAGGCCACCGACCTGCCAGGATGTCCACTGTCCTAAGGACACCTCATGCCGGATGGTCAGTGGTCACCCTCAGTGTGTCCACACCAAGGTGTCCATCAGGAGACCTTCCTGCAGTGACCTCCAGTGTCCCCATGGAACCTCGTGCCAGATGACCGATGGTCACCCTCGGTGTGTCCATCAGCCACCATCGTGTGACAACGTCCAGTGCTCCAAGGACACCACATGTCAGATGGTCAGTGGGTGGCCACGCTGTGTCCACACCAAGGTGTCCATCAAAAGTCCATCCTGCAGTGACCTCCAGTGTCCCAAGGACACCTCGTGCCACATGGTCAGTGGTCACCCTCAGTGTGTCCAGACCAGGGTGGCACCAAGGCCACCGTCCTGCAGTGACCTCCAGTGTCCCAAGGGCTTCTCTTGTCACATGGTCAGTGGTCATCCAAAATGCGTCCATCAACGTCCATCCTGTCATGATGTCCAGTGTTCCAAGGACACCTCGTGCCAGATGACCAATGGTCACCCTCAGTGTGTCCACACCAAGGTGTCCATCAAGAGTCCATCATGTGCTGATCTCCACTGTCCCAAGGACACCTCGTGCCAGATGACCAATGGTCACCCTCAGTGTGTCCACACCAAGGTGTCCATCAGGAGACCTTCCTGCAGTGACCTCCAGTGTCCTCAAGGAACCTTGTGCCAGATGACCAATGGTCACCCTCAGTGTGTCCACACCAAGGTGTCCATCAAGAGTCCATCCTGCAGTGACCTCCAGTGTCCCAAGGACACTTTGTGCCAGATGACCGATGGTCACCCTCAGTGTGTCCATCAGCCACCATCGTGTGACAGCGTCCAGTGCCACAAGGACACCACGTGCCAGATGGTCAGTGGGTGGCCACGCTGTGTCCACACCAAGGTGTCCATCAAGAGTGCATCCTGCAGTGACCTCCACTGTCCCAAGGGCTTTCTTGTCACGTGGTCAGTGGTCATCCAAAATGCGTCCATCAACGTCCATCCTGTCATGATGTCCACTGTCCCAAGGACACCTCGTGCCAGATGACCAAGGGTCAGCCCAGGTGTGTCCACACCAAGACGTCCATCAGGAGACCTTCCTGCAGTGACCTCCAGTGTCCTCAAGGAACCTCGTGCCAGATGACCGATGGTCAACCCAGGTGTGTCCACAAGTGGCCATCGTGTGACAGCGTCCAGTGCCCCAAGGACACCACGTGTCAGATGGTCAGTGGGTGGCCACGCTGTGTCCACACCAAGGTGTCCATCAAGAGTCCATCCTGCAGTGACCTCCAGTGTCCCAAGGACACCTCGTGCCAGATGACCAATGGTCACCCTCAGTGTGTCCACACCAAGGTGGCACCAAGGCCACCATCTCTGCAGTGACCTCCAGTGTCCCAAGGGCTTCTCTTGTCACATGGTCAGTGGTCATCCAAAATGCGTCCATCGACGTCCGTCCTGTCATGATGTCCACTGCCAGAAGGACAGCACATGCCAGATGGTCAGTGGTCATCCCCAGTGTGTCCCCACCAAGACGTCCATCAGGAGACCTTCCTGCAGTGACCTCTGGTGTCCCCATGGAACCTCGTGCCAGATGACCAATGGTCAGCCCAGGTGCGTCCACACCAAGATGTCCATCACAAGCCCAACCTGTGCTGACCTCCAGTGTCCCAAGGACACCTCGTGCAGGATGACCAATGGTCACCCTCAGTGTGTCCACAGCTGGCCATCCTGTCATGATGTCCACTGCCAGAAGGACACCACGTGTCAGATGATTGATGGGTGGCCAAAGTGTGTCCAGACCAAGACGTCCATCAGGAGACCTTCCTGCAGTGACCTCCAGTGTCTCCAGGGCACCACCTGTAAGATGACCGATGGGTGGCCGCAGTGTGTCCATGACCCCCCATCATGTCAGGATGTCCACTGTCCCAAGGACACCACGTGTCACATGGTCAGTGGTCATCCCCAGTGCGTCCAAACCAAGACGTCCATCAGGAGACCTTCCTGTGCTGACCTCCACTGTCCACAAGGAACCCAATGCAAGATGACCGATGGGTGGCCGCAGTGTGTCCACTCCTCTCCATCCTGCCGGGATGTCCAGTGCCAGAAGGGGACAATGTGCCAGATGGTCAGTGGGTGGCCGCAGTGTGTCCCCACCAAGACGTCCATCAGGAGACCTTCCTGCAGTGACCTCCACTGTCCACAAGGAACCCAATGCAAGATGACCGATGGGTGGCCGCAGTGTGTCCATCACCGTCCATCCTGCCAGGATGTCCAGTGTCCCAAGGACACCACGTGTCACATGGTCAGTGGGTGGCCAAAGTGTGTCCAGACCAAGACGTCCATCAGGAGACCTTCCTGCAGTGACCTCCACTGTCCACAGGGCACCTCCTGCAAGATGACCGATGGGTGGCCGCAGTGTGTCCACTCCTCTCCATCCTGCCGGGATGTCCAGTGCCAGAAGGGGACAATGTGCCAGATGGTCAGTGGTCATCCCCAGTGTGTCCAGACCAAGACGTCCATCAGGAGACCTTCCTGCCGTGATGTCCAGTGCTCCAAGGACACCTCCTGCAGGATGACCGATGGGTGGCCGCAGTGTGTCCATGACCCTCCATCATGTTATGATGTCCAGTGCTCCAAGGACACCACGTGTCACATGGTCAGGGGGTGGCCAAAGTGTGTCCAGACCAAGCTGACCCCAAGGAGACCTTCCTGCAGTGACCTCCAGTGTCCCAAGGACACCAGGTGCCACATGGTCAGTGGTCATCCCCAGTGTGTCCAGACCAAGACGTCCATCAGGAGACCTTCCTGCCGTGATGTCCAGTGCTCCAAGGACACCCAGTGCAAGATGACCGATGGGTGGCCGCAGTGTGTCCATCACCGACCGTCCTGCCAGGATGTCCAGTGCTCCAAAGGCTCCCTGTGCCAGATGGTCAGTGGGTGGCCAAGGTGTGTCCCCACCAAGACGTCCATCAGGAGACCTTCATGCCAGGATGTCCAGTGTCCCCAAGGCACCAGGTGTAAAATGACCGATGGGTGGCCGCAGTGTGTCCATCACCGACCATCCTGCCAGGATGTCCAGTGCTCCAAAGGCTCCCTGTGCCAGATGGTCAGTGGGTGGCCAAGGTGTGTCCAGACCAAGACGTCCATCAGGAGACCTTCCTGCAGTGACCTCCACTGTCCCCAGGGCACCACCTGTAAGATGACCGATGGGTGGCCGCAGTGTGTCCATCACCGACCATCATGTCAGGATGTCCAGTGCCAGAAGGGGACAATGTGCCAGATGGTCAGTGGGTGGCCGCAGTGTGTCCCCACCAAGACGTCCATCAGGAGACCTTCCTGCCATGATGTCCACTGTCCACAAGGAACCCAATGTAAGATGACCGATGGGTGGCCGCAGTGTGTCCATCACCGACCGTCCTGTAGTGATGTCCAGTGCCAGAAGGGGACAATGTGCCAGATGGTCAGTGGGTGGCCACAGTGTGTCCCCACCAAGACGTCCATCAGGAGACCTTCCTGCAGTGACCTCCAGTGTCCCCAGGGCACCAGGTGTAAAATGACCGATGGGTGGCCGCAGTGTGTCCACTCCTCTCCATCCTGCCGGGATGTCCAGTGCCAGAAAGGGACAATGTGCCAGATGGTCAGTGGGTGGCCACAGTGTGTCCAGACCAAGACGTCCATCAGGAGACCTTCCTGCAGTGACCTCCACTGTCCACAAGGAACCCAATGCCAGATGACCGATGGGTGGCCGCAGTGTGTCCATCACCAACCGTCCTGCCGTGATGTCCAGTGTCCCAAGGACACCATGTGCCAGATGGTCAGTGGTCATCCCCAGTGTGTCCAGACCAAGACGTCCATCATGGTTCCATCCTGCAGTGACCTCCACTGTCCCAAGGCCACCAGGTGCCAGCTGACCGCAGGGTGGCCGCACTGTGTCCCTGTCCGGCCATCCTGCCATGATGTCCAGTGTCCCAAGGCCACCAGGTGCCAGCTGACCGCAGGGTGGCCGCACTGTGTCCCTGTCCGGCCATCCTGCCATGATGTCCAGTGTCCCAAGGCCACCAGGTGCCAGCTGACCGCAGGGTGGCCGCACTGTGTCCCTGTCCGGCGCCGTGTCCGTGCTGTCCCTGCCCTGACCTGCTCCGACGTCACCTGCGAGCCAGGTGCCACCTGCCAGGTGCTGCAGGGCTGGCCCAGGTGTGTCCCCAAGGTGGCACTGACCTGCCAGGACCTCACCTGCCCGCCCAGCTCCACCTGTCGGATGGACGGAACCACGCCCAGGTGTGTCCCTGTACCAGTGACCTGCCAGGACCTCACCTGCCCACCTGGATCCACCTGTCAGATGGATGGAACCACGCCCAGGTGTGTCCCCAAGGCTCCATTGACCTGCCAGGACCTCACCTGCCCACCTGGATCCACCTGTCAGATGGATGGAACCACACCCAGGTGTGTTCCTGTCAAACTCACCTGCCAGGACCTCACCTGCCCACCAGGATCCACCTGTCGGATGGACAGAACCACGCCCAGGTGTGTCCCCAAGGTGCCATTGACCTGCCAGGACCTCACCTGCCGGCCTGGATCCACCTGTAGAATGGAGAAATCAATGCCCAGGTGTGTCCCCATCACTGTGACCTGCCAGGACCTCACCTGTGCACCTGGATCCACCTGTAGAATGGAGAAATCAATCCCCAGGTGTGTTCCTGTCAAACTCACCTGCCAGGACCTCACCTGCCCACCCGGCTCCACCTGTAGAATGGACAGAACCACGCCCAGGTGTGTCCCCATCCCTGTGACCTGCCAGGACCTCACCTGCCCACCTGGCTCCACCTGTCGGATGGACGGAACCACGCCCAGGTGTGTCCCCAAGGTGGCACCAACCTGCCAGGACCTCACCTGCCCGCCCAGCTCCACCTGTCGGATGGACGGAACCACGCCCAGGTGTGTCCCTGTACCAGTGACCTGCCAGGACCTCACCTGCCCACCCGGCTCCACCTGTCGGATGGACGGAACCACGCCCAGGTGTGTCCCCAAGGTGCCATTGACCTGCCAGGACCTCACCTGCCCACCTGGATCCACCTGTAGAATGGAGAAGATGACACCCAGGTGTGTCCCTGTCAAACTCACCTGCCAGGACCTCACCTGCCCACCCGGCTCCACCTGTAGAATGGAGAAGATGACACCCAGGTGTGTCCCCAAGGCTCCATTGACCTGCCAGGACCTCACCTGCCCACCTGGATCCACCTGTCGGATAGACAGAACCACGCCCAGGTGTGTCGCTGTGCCATTGACCTGCCAGGACCTCACCTGCCCACCCGGCTCCACCTGTCGGATGGAGAAGATGACACCCAGGTGTGTCCCCAAGGCTCCATTGACCTGCCAGGACCTCACCTGCCCACCTGGATCCACCTGTAGAATGGAGAAGATGACACCCAGGTGTGTCCCCGTCACTGTGACCTGCCAGGACCTCACCTGCCCACCTGGCTCCACCTGTCACATGGATGGAACCACGCCCAGGTGTGTCCCCAAGGTGCCATTGACCTGCCAGGACCTCACCTGCCCACCCGGCTCCACCTGTCGGATGGACAGAACCACGCCCAGGTGTGTCCCCAAGGTGTCACCAACCTGCCAGGACCTCACCTGCCCGCCTGGCTCCACCTGTAGAATGGAGAAGATGACACCCAGGTGTGTTCCTGTCAAACTCACCTGCCAGGACCTCACCTGCCCACCAGGATCCACCTGTCGGATGGACAGAACCACACCCAGGTGTGTCCCTGCCAAACTCACCTGCCAGGACCTCACCTGCCCACCTGGCTCCACCTGTAGAATGGACAGAACCACGCCCAGGTGTGTCCCCATCCCTGTGACCTGCCAGGACCTCACCTGCCCACCTGGATCCACCTGTCACATGGACGGAACCACACCCAGGTGTGTCCCCAAGGTGTCACCGACCTGCCAGGACCTCACCTGCCCACCCGGCTCCACCTGTAGGATGGATGGTACCATGCCCAGGTGTGTCCCTGCCAAACTCACCTGCCAGGACCTCACCTGCCCACCTGGCTCCACCTGTCAGATGGATGGTACCACACCCAGGTGTGTCCCCAAGGTGCCATTGACCTGCCAGGACCTCACCTGTGCACCTGGCTCCACCTGTAGAATGGAGAAATCAATGCCCAGGTGTGTCCCCGTCACTGTGACCTGCCAGGACCTCACCTGCCCACCTGGATCCACCTGTCACATGGACAGAACCACACCCAGGTGTGTTCCTGTCAAACTCACCTGCCAGGACCTCACCTGCCCACCTGGCTCCACCTGTAGAATGGACAGAACCACGCCCAGGTGTGTCCCCGTCACTGTGACCTGCCAGGACCTCACCTGCCCACCTGGCTCCACCTGTAGAATGGAGAAGATGACACCCAGGTGTGTCCCCATCACTGTGACCTGCCAGGACCTCACCTGCCCGCCCGGCTCCACCTGCCAGGCCCCGCCCTGCCCACCCGGCCTCACCTGCCCGCCCACCTGTGCTCCGGCCCCGCCCCTCGTGTGCCACGTGCCGAGCCGGCGCCGTTTCCGCGCCTTCGACGGCCGCACCTGGCGGCTGCCGCGCACCTGCCCGCTGGTGGCCGCCTGCGGGGGCGCACCTGGGCCCCAGGTGTGGCTCTGGCGCCGGGCGGGCCCCGCGCAGGTGAGGGTGGCGGCGGCCGGGCTGCAGGTGGAGCTGAGGCACGGAGAGGGGAGAACGGCCTGGGTGAGTGACGCACCTGCACAGGTGTGCTCTGGTGTGGGCGTGTCCTTGTACCTGTCCCAGGTGTGTCCTTGTCTCTGTCCCAGGTGTGTGTGTCCTTGTCCCAGGTGTGCCCCAGGTGTGTCCTTGTCCCTGTCCCAGGTGTGTCCCAGGTGTGTCCCAGGTGTGTTTCACCTGTCCCAGGTGTGTCCCTGTCCCAGGTGTGCCCCAGGTGTGTCCCTGTCCCAGGTGTGTCCCTATCCCAGGTGCGTCTCACCTGTCCCAGGTGTGTCCTTGTCCCAGGTGTGTCCTTGTCTCTGTCCCAGGTGTGTCCCAGGTGTGTCCCTGTCCCAGGTGTGTCCCTGTCCCAGGTGTGTCCCAGGTGTGTCCTTGTCCCTGTCCCAGGTGTGTCTCACCTGTCCCAGGTGTGCTGTGCCCCAATTGTGTCCTTGTCTCCGTCCCAGGTGTGTCCAGGTGTGTCTCACCTGTCCCAGGTGTGTCCTTGTCCCTGGTGTGTCCCTGTTCCTGTCCCAGGTGTCTGTGTCCCTGTCCCAGGTGTGCCCCAGGTGTGTCCTTGTCCCTGTCCCAGGTGTGTCTCACCTGTCCAGGTGTGTCCCAGGTGTGTCCTTGTCCCTGTCCCAGGTGTGTCCCAGGTGTGTCTCACCTGTCCCAGGTGTGTCCCTATCCCAGGTGTGCTGTGCCCCAGTTGTGTCCTTGTCCCTGTCCCAGGTGTGTCCCAGGTGTGTCCCAGGTGTGTCTCACCTGTCCTAAGTGTGTCCTTGTCACTGTCCCAGGTGTGTCTCTGTCCCAGGTGTGTCCCAGGTGTGCCCCAGATGTGTTCCTGTCCCAGGTGTGTCTCACCTGTCCTGTGTGTCCTTGTCCCTGTCCCAGGTGTGTCTCACCTGTCCCAGGTGTGTGTCTCACCTGTCTGTCTCACCTGTCCCAGGTGTGTCCCACCTGTCTCACCTGTCTCACCTGTCAGTCCCACCTCTCTCACCTGTCCCAGGTGTGTGTCTCACCTGTCTCACCTGTCCCAGGTGTGTCCCACCTCTCTCACCTGCCTCTCTCACCTCTCTCACCTGTCCCAAGTGTGTCTCACCTGTCCCACCTATCCCAGGTGTGTGTCTCACCTGTCAGTCTCACCTGTCTCACCTATCCCAGGTGTGTCTCACCTGCCTCTCTCACCTGTCTCACCTGTCCCAGGTGTGTCTCACCTGTCTGTCTCACCTGCCTCTCTCACCTGTCTGTCCCACCTGTCCCAGGTCTGTCTCACCTGTCTCACCTGTCCCAGGTGTGTCTCACCTGCCTCTCTCACCTCTCTCACCTGTCCCAGGTGTGTCTCACCTGCCTGTCTCACCTGTCTGTCTCACCTGTCTCACCTGCCTCTCTCACCTCTCTCACCTGTCTGTCCCACCTATCCCAGGTGTCTGTCTCACCTGTCTCACCTGTCCCAGGTGTGTCTCACCTCTCTCACCTGTCTGTCTCACCTGTCCCACCTGCCTCTCTCACCTCTCTCACCTGTCTCACCTGTCCCAGGTGTGCCCCAGGTGTGTTCCTGTCTCAGGTGTGTCCTTGTCCCTGTCCCAGGTGTGTCCCACCTGTCTGTCCCACCTGTCTCACCTGTCCCTGGTGTGTCCCACCTGTCTCACCTGCCTGTCTCACCTGTCTCACCTGTCTGTCCCACCTCTCTCACCTGTCCCAGGTGTGTCCCACCTCTCTCACCTGCCTGTCTCACCTGTCTCACCTGTCCCAGGTGTGTCTCACCTGTCTCACCTGTCCCACCTCTCTCACCTGTCTCACCTGTCCCAGGTGTGTCCCACCTCTCTCACCTGTCCCAGGTGTGTCTCACCTCTCTCACCTGCCTCTCTCACCTGTCTCCCCTGTGGCAGGTGCGCGGCCGCCCGCTGTCCGTGCCGCTGTCGCTGGCCGGGGGGCGTGTCCAGGTGCGGCGCCGGGCGGGGCAGCGCCAGGTGCTGCTGCCGTGGGCGGGGCTGCAGGTGAGCCTGGACGGCGACGGCGCCGTCACCGTGACAGCGACCAATGGGGGGCTCTGCGGGGCCTGCGCCCACCCGCGCACCTGCGGCACAGGTGAGGGCACCTGGGGGCACCTGGGGGGGCACCTGTGGGACAGGTGAGGGGCTGGGGGGCACCTGCGGCACAGGTGAGGGCACCTGGGGGTACCTGGGGGGTCACCTGTGGGACAGGTGAGGGGCTGGGAGTGGCACCTGTGGGACAGGTGAGGGGCTGGGGGGCACCTGGGGGTACCTGGGGGACAGGTGAGGGCACCTGGGGGTACCTGGGGGACAGGTGAGGGGCTGGGAGTGGCACCTGTGGGACAGGTGAGGGCACCTGGGACCAGTGAGGGAAGGGGACACCTGAGGGGCAGGTGAGGGGCTGGGGCGAATTTGGGGGCAGGTGAGGGACAGGTGAGGGCACCTGGGGGGTCACCTGTGGACAGGTGAGGGCCTGGGGAGTGGCACCTGCGGACAGGTGAGGGCACACCGGGACAGGTGAGGAGAAGGGGGACACCTGTGCCATAGGTGAAGGGCTGCAGGGAATTTGGGGGCAGTGAGGGCTGGGAGTGGCACCTGGGAGGTACCTGGGGCGGGCAGGTGAGAGGTGGGAGGGCATCTGGAGGGCTCAGGTGTGTCCCAGGTGTGGGTGGGAAGTCCCAGGTGTGCCCAGGTGTGTCCCAGGTGTCCCCAGGTATAACCCAGGTGTATCCTAGGTGTGCCCAGGTGCGCCCAGGTCCATCTAGGTGTATCTCAGGTGTCCCAGATCCCCCCAGGTGTATCCAGGTGTATCCTAGGTGTGCCCAGGTGTGCCCAGGTGTGCCCAGGTGTCCCCAGGTCCATCTAGGTGTATCTCAGGTGTCCCCAGATGTCCCCAGATCCCCCCCCAGGTGTATCCCAGGTGTGTCCCAGGTACCCCCAGGTGTGTCCTGGGTGTGTCCCCGTTACATCTCAGGTGTGCCCAGGTGTGTCCCAGGTGGCCCCAGGTGACCCCAGGTGTGTCCCAGTTATCTCTCAGGTGTGCCCAGGTGTGCCCAATGCCCCCAGGTGTACCCGGGTGCGTCCCAGGTGAGGTCTCAGGTGGATCTCAGGTGCCCCGGGTACCCCCAGGTGTGCCCCAGATACTCCCAGGTACCCCCAGGTGTATCCCAGGTGTATCTCAGGTGTATCCCAGGTGTATCTCAGGTGTAACCCAGGTGTATCCCAAGTGTATCCCAGGTGTATCCCAGGTGTATCATTACCTGTCCCAGATGTACCCCAGGTGTCCCAGGTGTACCCCAGGTGTCCCAGGTGTATCTCACCTGTCCAGGTGTACCCAGGTGTATCCCAGGTGTATCTCAGGTGTCCCAGGTGTATCTCAGGTGTATCCCAGGTGTATCTCACCTGTCCCAGGTGTCCCAGGTGTATCCCAGTGTCCCCAGGTGTCCCAGGTGTCCCAGGTGTATCCCAGGTGTATCCCAGGTGTATCCCAGGTGTAACCCAGGTGTATCTCACCTGTCCCAGGTGTATCCCAGGTGTATCCCAGGTGTATCCCAGGTGTATCTCACCTGTCCCAGGTGTATCCCAGGTGTATCCCAGGTGTATCTCAGGTGTGCCCCCCCCTTCACCTGTCGGGGGAGAGGCCCGGACATTCCCCCCCCCTCCCCCCCATCCAAGTCCGGGCCCCTCCCCCCTCTAACCCCTCCCACCTCTTTTCTCTCTCCCCTCCCCCCTCCCTCAGCCCCTCCCCCACCCCAGGCCCCTCCCCCTCCCTCAGCCCCTCCCCCACCCCAAGCCCCTCCCCCAACCCCCCTCAGCCCCGCCCCCCCCAGCCCCTCCCCCCCCACCTGCCAGGTGAGCTCGCGTCACTTCCGGAAGGGGCGTGGCCGCCGCCCCTCCCCCGTGGTTCTGCTGCGCACCTGCGCCCCTCCCCCACCCCCGGAGGGAGGCCACGCCCCTCCCCTGGCCCCGCCCCCCGCGCTGGAGGTGGCGCTGGAGGGGGGAGGGGCCGAGGGGGCGGGGCCAGCGACGGTGACGGTGACGGACAAGGAGAGGAGGTGGAGCCTGAGTGGGGGCGGGGCTCAGGTGAGACAGCAAAGGGGGCGGGGCTTAGGGGGGCGGGGCAATGGGAGGAAGGTGATGGAGATGATGGATGGATGGTGATGATGATGATGATGATGGGATGATGGAGGATGATGAATGAGATGATGATGATGATGAGAGATAGATGATGAAATGATGACGATGACAAGATGAGATGATGATATGATGGATGATGGATGATGAAAATGATGGATGAATGATGATAATGAGAGACAATGATGATGCGATGAGATGATGATGAGAAGTTTGATGAAGTTAATGATGATGATGATGATGATGACGATGATGATGGATGAAGGATGATGGATGAAGTTGGATGATGAATTAATGATGATGACATGAGATGAGATGATGATGATGATGAGATGATGAATTAATGAGGTGAATGAGATGAATGGATGATGATGGATGATAGATGAGTTGATGATGATATATGACGATGATAGATGATTAATGAGATGATGATGGACGATGATGACGTGATGATGATGGCAATGACGATGATGATGATGATGACGATGATGATGAAAAGATGATGAATGATGATGACATGACGATGATGATGATGACAATGACAATGACAATGATGATGACAGATGATGATGATGGATGAGATATTGATGAATGAATGAATGATGATGATGAGATGTGAATGAATGACATGATGACAATGAGAGATGATGATGACGAATTAATGATGACGATTATGATGATGACAAAGATGACAGTGATGATGATGATGATGATGACAATGATGACGATGAGATGATGACAATGACGATGATGATGAATGAACATGATGATGACATGATGACGATGATGATGATGATGATGAATAATGATGATGATGATGTGTGATGATGCATTAGATGACGATGCTGATGTGATGCTTGGATGACCCTGATGGACGATGACGATGCAATGAATGACTGATGAACGATGAATGATGAATTAAGATAGATGAGAATGATGACGATGACGATGATGATGTGACAATGACATGACAATGCATGATGACGATGATGATGATGATGATGACGATGATGGATAGATGATATGATGATGATTGATGATGAATTAATGATGATGATGATGATGAATTAATGATGATGACCATGATGACGATGACGATGATGATGATGATGATGATGAATTAATGATGATGATGATGACGATGATGATGATGAATTAATGATGATGACCATGATGATGATGATGATGATGATGATGATGATGACGATGATGATGATGATGCAATGACGATGATGATGACCATGACAATGATGATGACCATGATGACGATGATGATGATGATGATGAATTAATGATGATGAATTGATGATGACGATGATGATGATGCAGCCCCTCCCCCCCAGCTGGACGGCTCCCCCCTCCCGCTGCCCTTCTGCCTCCCGGACGGCTCCGCCTGCGTTGGCCCCGCCCCCGGCCCCGCCCCCGGCCCCGCCCTGCTGCTGGTGACCCCTGACCTGCGCGTGGCCGCCGGCCCCGGGGACAGCGTGGAGGTGACCGTGACCCCCCGGCTGCGCCACGCCACCTGCGGGCCCTGCGGCCACTTCCGGACTGACCGCCGCACTGACCACGGCAGTGACCACAGCAGTGACCGCCGCAGTGACCACGGCAGTGACCACCGCACTGACCACCGCAGTGACCACGGCAGTGACCGCAGGGACACCAGGAGTGACCACAGGGACACCAGGAGTGACCACAGTGACCACAGTGACCACAGTGACCGCAGGGACAGCAGGGACACCAGGGACAGCAGGAGTGACCACGGCAGTGACCACAGGGACAGCAGGGACACCAGGAGTGACCACAGGGACAGCAGGGACAGCAGGAGTGACCACAGGGACACCAGGAGTGACCACAGGGACAGCAGGGACACCAGGAGTGACCGCAGGGACACCAGCAGTGACCGCAGTGACCGCAGGGACACCAGGAGTGACCGCAGGGACACCAGGAGTGACCACGGGAGTGACCACAGTGACCACAGGGACACCAGGAGTGACCACAGGGACAGCAAGAGTGACCATGGGGACACCGGGAGTGACCATAGGGAGACAAAGAGTGACCGCAGGGACACCAGGAGTGACCATGGGGAGACCAGGAGTGACCACAGGGACAGCAGGAGTGACCACAGTGACCGCAGGGACAGCAGGGACAGCAGGGACACCAGGAGTGACCACAGGGACACTAAGAGTGACCGCAGTGACCACAGGGACACCGGGAGTGACCACAAGGGACACCAAGTGACCACAGTGACCAAAGTGATCGCAGGGACAGCAGGGACAGCAGGAGTGACCATGGGACACCAAGAGTGACCACAGGGACAGCAGCGACAGCAGGAGTGACCTCAGTGACCACAGTGACCACAGTGACCACAGGGACAGCAGTGACCATGGGGACAGCAGGGACACCAGGAGTGACCACGGGGAGACCGGGAGTGACCATGGGGACACTGGGAGTGACCACGAGGACACCAACAGTGACCACAGGGACACCAGGGACACCAGGAGTGACCACAGGGACACCAGGGACACCAGGAGTGACCATGGGGACACCAGAAGTGACCACAGGGACACCGGGAGTGACCACAGGGACACCAGGAGTGACCACAGGGACACCAGGAGTGACCACAGTGACCACAGGGACAGCAGGGACAGCAGGGACACCAGGAGTGACCAAGGGGACACCAGGAGTGACCACAGTGACCACAGGGATACCAGGGACACCAGGAGTGACCAAGGGGACACCAGGAGTGACCACAGTGACCACGAGGACACCGGGAGTGACCCCAGGAGTGACCACGAGGAGCCCGGGCCGTGTCCCCAGGGCCGCTGCCGTGAGTGGACAGGGGACAGGGACACGGGGGGGGGCGGGGACCTCAGGGGTCTTCGTGACCTTCTCGTGTCCACCCATGACCTTCTCGTGTCCATCCATGACCTTTGTGTCCATCCATGACCTTCTCGTGTCCATCCATGACCTCTGTGTCCATCCATGACCTTTGTGTCCATCCATGACCTTCTCGTGTCCATCCATGACCTCTGTGTCCATCCATGACCTTTGTGTCCACCCATGACCTCTGTGTCCATCCATGACCTTCTCGTGTCCATCCATGACCTCTGTGTCCACCCATGACCTTCGTGTCCGTCCATGACCTTCTTGTGTCTGTCCATGACCTTCTCGTGTCCACCCATGACCTTTGTGTCCATCCATGACCTTCTCGTGTCCATCCCAGTGTCCATCCCTGATCTTTGTGTCCCTGTGTCCATCCATGACCTTTGTGTCCATCCCTGTGTCCACCCATGACCTCCCCATGTCCACCCATGACCTTCTCGTGTCCATCCATGTCCACCCATGACCTCTGTGTCCATCCTTGACCTTCTCATGTCCATGATCTTTGTGTCCATCCCAGTGTCCATCCTTGACCTTTTGGTCCATCCTTGACCGCTGTGTCCATCCTTGACCTCTGTGTCCACTCTTGACCTTCTCGTGTCCATCCCTGACCTTTGTGTCCATCCATGACCTTCCCGTGTCCATCCCAGTGTCCACCCATGACCTCCAAGTGTCCACCCATGACCTCTGTGTCCATCCCAGTGTCCATCCCTGACCTCCCCATGTCCACCCATGACCTTCCTGTGTCCATCCCTGACCTCTGTGTCCATCCCCGTGTCCACCCATGACCTCCAAGTGTCCATCCATGATCTTCTGGTGACCCCGGTGGTGACCCTGGTGGTGACCTCATGGTGACCTCATGGTGACCCCGGTGGTGACCCCTTGGTGACCCCTTGGTGTCCCCCCCCGCAGCCCCCCCGGCCCCCGGCGCCGCCCCCCGGCCCCCCCGGGACCTGAACACAGGTGAGGAGGAGGAGGAGGAGGAGGAAGGTGGTGGTGGTGGTGGTGGGATGAAGGCCGGGAGGATGGTGGTGGTGGTGGTGGGATGATGAGGGTGGGATGAAGATGATGAAGATGGTGGTGGTGGGATGAAGATGATGGGATGAAGATGGTGACAATGATGGTGGTGGTGGGATGATGAGGGTGGGATGAAGATGGTGGTGGTGGTGGGATGATGATGATGATGATGATGATGATGATGATGACAATGATGATGGTGGTGTTGGTGGGATCACGATGGTGGGATGATGATGGTGGGATGAAGATGATAATGGCAGGATGAGGATGATGAAGATGGTGGTGGTGGGATGAAGATGGGATGATGATGGTGACAATGATGGTGGCGGTGGGATGATGAGGGTGGGATGAAGATGGTGGTGGTGGGATGATGATGATGATGATGATAATGATGGGATGATGACAATGATGATGGTGGTGTTGGTGGGATCACGATGGTGGGATGATGATGGTGGGATGAAGATGATAATGGCAGGATGATGATTATGAAGATGGGTGGTGGGATGAAGATGGGATGATGATGGTGACAATGGTGGTGGTGGTGGGATGAAGATGATGGTGGTGGTGGGATGATGATGATGATGATGATGATGATGGTGGTGGGATGATGATGGTGGGATGAAGATGGTGACAATGATGGTGGTGGTGGGATGATGATGGTGGGATGGTGATGGTGGTGCTGGTGGGATCACAATGGTGGGATGATGAGGGTGGGATGAAGATGATTATAATGGCAGGATGAAGATGATGAAGATGGTGGTGGTGGGATGACGATGGTGGGATGATGATGGTGACAATGATGGTGGCGGTGGGATGAAGATGAAGATGGTGGTGGTGGGATGAAGATGATGATGATGGTGACAATGATGGTGGTGGTGGGATGATGAGGGTGGGATGAAGATGATGGTGGTGGTGGGATGATGATGATGACGATGATGATGATGATGACGATGGTGATGGTGGTGCTGGTGGGATCACGGTGGTGGGATGAAGATGATAATGGCAGGATGATGATGATGAAGATGGTGGCGGTGGGATGAAGATGATGGGATGATGATGGTGACAATGATGGTGGTGGTGGTGGGATCAAGATGGTGGTGGTGGTGGGATGATGATGATGGGATGAAGATGGTGGTGGTGGGATGATGATGGTGGGATGAAGATGATAATGGCAGGATGAGGATGATGAAGATGGTGGTGGTGGGATGAAGATGAAGATGGTGGTGGTGGGATGAAGATGATGGGATGATGATGGTGACAATGATGGTGGTGGTGGGATGATGAGGGTGGGATGAAGATGGTGGTGGGATGATGATGATGATGATGATGATGATGATGATGATGATGGTGCTGGTGGGATCACGATGATGGGATGATGAAGGTGGTGCTGGGAGGGTGATTGCGGGATGATGATGATGATGATGGTGATGATGATGATAATGGGGTAGTGGGATGAAGATGACGAAGACTGGGATGATGAGGGTGGGATGATGATGATGGTGGTGGTGGGATGATGATGGTGGGATGAAGATGATAATGGCAGGATGAGGATGATGAAGATGGTGGGATGAAGACGGTGGGATGGGGGGATGATGGTGGGATGATGATGATGACGAGGGTGGGACGAAGATGATGAGGGCAGGATGATGATGGCGGGATGACGATGATGATGATGATGATGAGGGTGGGATGAAGATGGGAGGATGAGGGTGGTGGGATGATGATGAGGGTGATGGTGGGATGAAGATGATGATGAAGATGAGGGTGGGATGAAGGTGGTGGGGATGGTGGTGGGATGATGATGATGAAGATGAGGGTGGTAGGATGAAGATGGTGGTGGGATGATGATGGTGGTGGGATGATGATGGCGGGATGACGATGATGATGATGATGATGAGGGTGGGATGAAGATGGGGAGGATGAGGGTGGTGGGATGATGATGAGGGTGAAGGTGGGATGAAGATGATGATGAAGATGAGGGTGGGATGAAGGTGGTGGGGATGGTGGTGGGATGATGATGACAGTGGTGGTGTTGGTGGGATGAAGATTGCGGGATGACGATGGTGCTGGTGGCGGTGGGACCATGATGGTGGGATGAAGGTGATTATGATGATGATGGTGGTGGTGGGATGAAGGTGATGATGATGGCGGGATGATGACAATGATGATGATGAAGATGACGATGATGATGGGGTGGTGGTGGGATGAAGATGATGATGATGATGGGATTAAGGTGATGACGGGGTGATGAAGATGATGATGGGATGGTGGGATTAAGATGATGGTGGTGGTGGGATGATGATGATGATGATGATGATGGTGGTGGTGGGATGATGATGATGACGATGATGATGATGATGGGATTAAGATGATGATGGGGTGATGAAGATGACCATGGTGGTGGCGATGGTGGGATGACGATGGTGGTGATGTGATGGTGACAATGATGACATGACAATGACGATGACGATAATGGGATGAAGATGATGACAATGATGATGATGATGGGATTAAGGTGATGATGGGGTGATGAAGATGATGATGGGATGGTGGGATTAAGATGATGATGGTGGTGGTGGGATGATGATGATGATGATGATGATGATGATGGGATGAAGATGATGATGGGGTGATGAAGATGATGATGGGATGGTGGGATTAAGATGATGATGGTGGCGGTGGGATGATGATGATGATGATGATGGGATTAAGATGATGATGGGGTGATGAAGATGACCATGGTGGTGGTGATGGTGGGATGATGATGGGGTGGTGGGATGAAGATGATGGTGGTGGTGGTGGGATGAAGATGATGATGATGATGATGGGATTAGGATGATGATGGGGTGATGAAGATGACCATGGTGGTGGTGATGGTGGGATGATGATGATGATGATAATGATGATGATGATGATGATGGGATGATGAAGATGACAATGGTGGTGATGTGATGGCAACAACAACGATGACATGACAATGATGATGACGATAATGGGATGAAGATGATGACAATGACGATGATGATGATGATGATGGGATTAAGATGATGGGGTGATGAAGATGATGATGGGATGGCGGGATTAAGATGATGATGGGTGGGTGGGATGATGATGATGATGATGGGATTAAGATGATGGGGTGAAGATGACAATGGTGGTGGTGACGGTGGGATGACGATGGTGGTGATGTGATGGTGACGATGATGACATGACAATGACGATGACGATAATGGGATGAAGATGATGGGGTGGTGGTGGGATGATGATGATGATGATGATGATGATGATGGGATGATGAAGATGACAATGGTGGTGATGTGATGGCAACAACAATGACATGACAATGACGATGACGATAATGGGATGAAGATGATGGGGTGGTGGTGGGATGATGATGATGACGATGACGATGATGATGGGGTGGTGGGATGAAGATGATGATGGTGGTGGTGGGATGATGGTGATGATGATGGAATGAAGATGATGATGGGGTGATGAAGATGACCATGGTGGTGGTGGTGGTGGGATGGTGATGACGATGATGATGACGATGATAACGATAATGGGATGAAGACGATGATGACAATGACGATGATGATGATGATGTGATGAAGACCACCATGACCATAACGAGTGACCCCACCTCGTCTCCCCACCCAGGTCGCCTGCTGGAACCACTGCGAGCTCCACTGGGAGCACTGGGAGCTCCACTGGGCGGACTGGGAGCTCCACTGGGAGCTCCACTGGGAGCACTTGGAGCTCCACTGGGAGCACTTGGAGCTCCACTGGGCGGACTGGGAGCACTGGGAGCACTTGGAGCTCCATTGGGAGCACTGGGTGGACTGGGCGGACTGGGAGCTCCACTGGGTGGACTGGGAGGACTGGGAGCACTGGGAGCCCCACTGGGAGCACTGGGAGGAGCTGCTGGGGGCCCACTGGGAGCACTGGGGCCGCTCCCGGGGGTCCCCCTGGGGCCGTGAACTGGGAGGGACTGGGGACAATAAAGGCACTGGTGTGAACTGGGGGTCACTGGTGTGAACTGGGACAAACTGGGAGGGACTGGGATGGACTGGGAGGGACTGGGAGGGGACTGGGAGGGACTGGGAGGGACTGGGAGGAACTGGGAGGGACTGGGATGGACTGGGAGGGACTGGGAGGGACTGGGATGGACTGGGAGGGAACTGGGAGGGACTGGGATGGACTGGGAGGAACTGGGAGGGACTGGGATGGACTGGGAGGGACTGGGAGGGACTGGGATGGACTGGGAGGGACTGGGATGGGACTGGGATGGACTGGGGGCACTGGGATGGACTGGGAGGGACTGGGAGGGAACTGGGATGGACTGGGACAAACTGGGAGGGACTGGGAATGGACTGGGAGGGATTGGGAGGGACTGGGAGGGACTGGGAGGGACTG
This sequence comes from Zonotrichia leucophrys gambelii, assembly GCF_028769735.1. NCBI lineage: Eukaryota > Metazoa > Chordata > Aves > Passeriformes > Passerellidae > Zonotrichia > Zonotrichia leucophrys. Next base: position 24,141 of record NW_026992548.1, read on the forward strand.
GGATGGACTGGGATGGACTGGGATGGACTGGGATGGACTGGGAGGGAACTGGGATGGAACTGGGAGGGAACTGGGATGGAACTGGGAGGGACTGGGAGGGAACTGGGATGGACTGGGAGGGAACTGGGATGGACTGGGATGGACTGGGAGGGACTGGGATGGACTGGGATGGACTGGGAGGGACTGGGAGGGACTGGCAGGGACTGGGATGGACTGGGAGGGACTGGGATGGACTGGGATGGACTGGGATGGACTGGGATGGACTGGGAGGGACTGGGATGGACTGGGAGGGGTCCCAGGTGTACCCACAGTCTCCTGTTGGGGGACACCAGGGTTACTCATTGGTTACTATGGAGACACCAGGGTTACTCATTGGTTACTATAGGGACACCAGGGTTACTCATTGGTTACTACAGAGACACCAGGGTTACTCATTGGTTACTATTGGGGGGACACCAGGGTTACACATTGATTACTACAGGGACACCAGGGTTACTCATTGGTTACTACAGGGACACCAGGGTTACTCATTGATTACTATAGGGACACCAGGGTTACTCATTGGTTACTATAGGAACACCAGGTGTGCCCATTGATTACTATTGGGGGGACACCAGGGTTACTCATTGATTACTATAGGGACACCAGGGTTACTCATTGGTTACTATAGGGACACCAGGGTTACTCATTGGTTACTACAGGGACACCACGGTTACTCATTGGTTACTACAGGGACACCAGGGTTACTCATTGGTTACTACAGGGACCCCAGGGGTGCCCATAGAGTTCCATTGGGGAGATTTTGGGGGGTCCCAGGTGACATTGGGGGGGTCCCAAACAGGCCCCACAAAGTCCCAAATGTGGCGACTTCCATTGTCCCCAAATGTCCCCAAATGTCCCCAAAATGTCCCCAACCTCCCCAAATCCCCCTAAAATGTCCCTAATTGTCCCTAAACGACCCCAAAAGTCCCAGATTGTCCCCAACCTCCCCAGATTGTCCCCAAATTGTCCCCAAATGTCCCCAAATGTCCCCAAATTGTCCCCAAACCCTCCCAAATGTCCCCAAATTGTCCCCAAATGTCCCCAAATTGTCCCCAAACACCCCCAAATTGTCCCCAAATGTCCCCAAATTGTCCCCAAATGCCCCCTAATTGTCCCCAAACCCTCCCAAATGTCCCCAAATTGTCCCCAACCTCCCCAGATTGTCCCCAAATGTCCCAAATTCCCCCAAATTGTCTCCAAATGCCCCTAATGACCCCAAAAGTCCCCAGATTGTCCCCAAATTGTCTCCAAATGTCCCAAATTCCCCCCAAATTGTCCCCAAATGCCCCTAAATGCCCCCAAATTGTCCCTAAATGTCCCCAAATTGTCCCCAAATGTCCCCAAACCCTCCCAAATGTCCCCAAATTGTCTCTAAACGACCCCAAAAGACCCCAAATTGTCCCCAACTTCCCCAGATTGTCCCCAAATTGTCCCCAAATGTCCCAAATTCCCCAGATTGTCCCCAAATGTCCCCAAATTGTCCCCAAACCCCCCCTCCAAATTGTCCCCAAATGCCCCTAAATGCCCCCAATTGTCCCTAAATGTCCCCAAATTGTCCCTAAACACCCCTAATTGTCCCAAATGCCCCTAAATGCCCCCTAATTGTCCCCAAATTGTCCCCAAATGCCCCCTAATTGTCCCCAAATGCCCCTAATTGTCCCCAAATGTCCCCAAATTGTCCCTAAATGTCCCCAAATTGTCCCCAAATGTCCCCAAACCCCCCCTCCAAATTGTCCCTAAACACCCCCAAATTGTCCCCAAATTGTCCCCAAATTGTCCCCAAAGTGTCCCCAAATTCCCCCCAAATTGTCCCCAAATGTCCCCAAATTGTCCCCAAACCCCCCCTAATTGTCCCCAAATGCCCCTAAATGTCCCCAAATTGTCCCCAAACCCTCCCAAATGTCCCCAAATTGTCCCCAAATTGTCCCCAAACCCCCCAAATTGTCCCCAAATGCCCCTAAATGCCCCCTAATTGTCCCCAAACCCTCCCAAATGTCCCCAAATTGTCTCTAAACAACCCAAATGTCCCCAGATTGTCCCAAAATTGCCCCCAAATGTCCCCAAATTGTCCCTAAATGTCCCCAAATTGTCCCCTAATTGTCCCCAAACCCCCCCTCCAAATTGTCCCTAAACACCCCCAAATTGTCCCCAAATTGTCCCCAAATGTCCCCAAATTGTCCCCAAACCCCCCGTCCAAATTGTCCCAAATGCCCTAAATGCCCCCAATTGTCCCTAAATGTCCCCAAATTGTCCCTAAATCCTCCCAAATGTCCCAAATTGTCCCTAAATGACCCCAAAAGTCCCCAGATTGTCCCCAACCTCCCCAGATTGTCCCCAAATTGTCCCCAACCCCCCCAAATTGTCCCTAAACACCCCCAAATTGTCCCCAAATGCCCCTAAATGTCCCCAAATGTCCCCAAATTGTCCCTAAACGACCCCAAAAGTCCCCAAATTGTCCCCAAACACCCCCTAATTGTCCCCAAATTGTCCCCAAACGACCCCAAAAGTCCCCAGATTGTCCCCAACCTCCCCAGATTGTCCCCAAATTGTCCCCAAATGTCCCAAATTCCCCAGATTGTCCCCAAATTGTCCCCAAATGTCCCAAATTCCCCCAGATTGTCCCCAAATGTCCCCAAATCGTCCCCAAACACCTCCAAATTGTCCCCAAATGCCCTTAAATGCCCCCAATTGTCCCTAAATGTCCCCAAATTGTCCCTAAACACCCCCTAATTGTCCCCAAATGCCCCTAAATGCCCCTAATTGTCCCTAAATGTCCCCAAATTGTCCCTAAACGACCCCAAAAGCCCCCAGATTGTCCCCAAATGTCCCCAAATGTCCCAAATTCCCCCCAAATTGTCCCCAAATGCCCCTAAATGCCCCCTAATTGTCCCCAAACCCTCCCAAATGTCCCCAAATTGTCCCTAAACGACCCCAAAAGCCCCCAAATTGTCCCAAATTGTCCCCAAATGCCCCTAAATGCCCCCTAATTGTCCCCAAATGTCCCCAAATTGTCCCCAAATGCCCCCAAATTGTCCCCTAATTGTCCCCAAATGTCCCAAATTGTCCCCAAATTGTCCCTAAACGACCCCAAAAGTCCCCAGATTGTCCCCAACCTCCCCAGACTGTCCCCAATGTCCCCCCAATGAAGGACCCAAGCCCAGTTTTTAACCCTTTATTGTCGCTGTCCCCTCCCCGGCGGGGGTGGCACTGTCACCGCTCGGGGACAACGATGACGTCACAATGTCACAATGCGGGGGGGCCGTGTCCCCCCCTCCCCCCCCCCCCCGGCCGTGTCCCCTCGGTGTCACCAGGGCTTGGGGACAGCTCAGATCTTGCCGGGGAAGGTGCCCTCCTCACGCGCCTCGTCCCACGCCGTCACCTGCGGACACAGGGGGACATTTGGGGACATTGGGGACATTGGGGGGGTTGGGGACATTGGGGGCACTGGGGACATCTGGGGACACTGGAGGTGTTGGGGACAGTGGGGACATTGGGGAAATTGGGGACAGTGGGGAAATTGGGGACATTGGGACATTGGGGACACTGGAGATGTTGGGGACATTGGGGACATTGGGGACATCTGGGGACACTGGAGGTGTTGGGGACAGTGGGGACATTTGGGGACAGTGGGGACATTTGGGGACACTGGAGATGTTGGGGACATTTGGGGACACTGGAGATGTTGGGGACAGTGAGGACATTGGGGGCACTGGGGACATTTGGGGACATTGGGGACTTTGGGGACATTGCATGGGTTGGGGACATTTAGGGACACTGGAGATCTTGGGGACAGTGAGGACATTGGGACATTGGGGACATTTGGGGGGGTTGGGGGACACTGGAGATGTTGGGGACATTGGGGACATTGGGGACACTGGGGGACTTTGGGGACATTGGGGACACTGGAGATGGGGACATTGGGGGGGTTGGGGACACTGGGGACATTTGGAGACTTTGGGGACATTTGGGGACATTGCATGGGTTGGAGACATTTGGGGCACAGTGGGGGAGTTGAGGACATTGGGGACACTGGGAACAATGGGGACGTTGGGGACATCGGGAGAGCTGGGGACATCAATGGGGACACTGAGGGGACATTGGGGACGTTAACGGGGGGATTAGGGGAGTTGGGGACATTGATGGGGACATTGGGGACATTTGGGGGGTTGGGGACATTGGGGACACCAGAGGGATTGGGGACATTATGGGGGAACTGGGGACACTGGGGACATTTGGGGATATTGAGTGGGCTGGGGACATTTGGGGACATTGAGGGGGATGGGGGGATTTCGGGACATTGGAGCGATTGGGGACATTTGGGGATGTTGACGGGACATTGCGGGGGTTGGGGACATTGGGGACATTTTGGGGGACTTGGGGACATTGAGGGGATTGGGGACATTGGGGACAATGGGGGGGTTTGGGGGCATTGTGGACATTGGGGACATTTTGGTGGTTGGGGACATTGGGGACATTTGGGGACATTTCGGGGACATTTGGGGACATTCGGTTGGGGACATTTGGAGACATGGAGAGGATGTTGGGGCCTGCACTCACCCAGGAGGTGGGACACCTTGGGGACACCTTGGGGACACCTTGGGGACACCTTGGGGACACTTTGGGGACACCTTGGGGACACTTTGGAACATTTGGGGATGGGGCTTGGGAGAGATTGGGGACATTTGGGGACAATCAGGGGTTTGGGGACATTGGTGACCCTTGGTGACATTTGGGGCCATTGGTGGGATCGGGGACATTTGGGGACATTGGGGACATTTGGGGACATTGGGGGCCATTGGTGGGATCGGGGACATTTGGGGCCCCTTGGGGACATTTGGGGACACTGGGTGTTGGGGACATTGGGGCCATTGGTGACCTTTGGTGACACGAGGTGACATTTGGGGACACTGGGTGTTGGGGACATATTTGGTGACATTTGGTGGCATTTGGGGACATCACTCACCCACGAGGTCGGGCACAGGGATTTGTAGACGCGGAAGTACCACTGGCACGGGCTGGCATCGGCACCGCGGGCATCCATGGCGCGCTGGCACCGCTGGAAATCTGGGGACACAATGGGGACACTGAGGTGACATTGGGGACACTGGGGACACTGAGGGGATTGGGGAGATTATGGGGATTGGGGACATTGACATCAATGGGGGGACATTGGGGACATTGGGGGGATTGGGGACACTGAGGGGACATTGGGGACACTGGGGACATTGGGGACATTGGGGACACTGAGGGGATCAGGGACATTGGGGTGACAATGAGGGATCAGGGACAATGGGGACATTGAGGGGATTGGGGACATTGGGGACATTGGGGACACTGAGGTGACAATGGTGGCATCGGCACCGCGGGCATCCATGGCGCGCTGGCACCGCTGGAAATCTGGGGACAACGGGGACAGTGGGGTGACAATGGGGACATTGGGGACAATGGGGACATTGGGGGATCAGGGACATTGGGGACATTGGGGACATTGGGGACATTGGGGACACTGAGGGGACATTGGGGACACTGAGGGGATCAGGGACAATGGAGACATTGTGGGGACATTGAGGGATCAGGGACATTGGGGACATTGGGGACATTGGGGGATCAGGAACATTGGGGACATTGGGGACATTGGGGACATTGGGGACACTGAGGTGACAATGGTGGCATCGGCGCCGCGGGCATCCATGGCGCGCTGGCACCGCTGGAAATCTGGGGACATCAATGGGGACAGTGGGGACATTGGGGTGACAATGAGGGATCAGGGACATTGGGGACACTGGGGACACTGAGGTGACATTGGGGACATTGGGGATATTGGGGTGACAATGAGGGATCTGGGACATTGGGGACATTGGGGACATTGGGGACACTGAAGGGACTTTAGGGACATTGGGGACATCAATGGGGACACTGGGGACATAGGGGACATTGGGGACAATGGGGGATCAGGGACATTGAGGTGACATTGGGGACATCAATGGGGACACTGGGGGACATTGGGGACACTGAGGTGACATTGGGGACATCAATGGGGACACTGGGGACATTGGGGACACTGAGAGGACATTCGGGACAATGGGGACAATGGGGGATTGGGGACAATGGGGACACTGAGGGGATCAGGGACATTGGGGGATCAGGGACATTGGGGACACTGAGGGGACAATGGTGGCATCGGCACCGCGGGCATCCATGGCGCGCTGGCACCGCTGGAAATCTGGGGACACAACGGGGACATTGGGGACATCAATGGGGACACTGGGGACAGTGAGGGGACATTGGGGACATTGAGGGATCGGGAACATTGGGGACACTGAGGGATTGGGGACATTGGGGACATTGCAAACAATGGGGGGACATTGAGGATATTGAGGGGACATTGGAATGACAATGAGAGGACATTGGGGACATTGAGGGGATCAGGGACATTGGGGACACTGAGGTGACATTGGGGACATTGGGGACACTGAGGGGACATTGGGGACATTGGGGTGACAATGAGGGATCTGGGACATTGGGGGATTGGGGACATTGAGGACATTGAGGACATTGAGAGGACATTGGGGACACTGGGGACATTGAGGGGACATTGGGGACAATGGGGGGATTGGGGACATTGGGGACAATGGGGACAATGGGGACACTGAGGGATCAGGGACAATGGGAACATTGGGGACACTGAGGGGACTTTGGGGACATTGGGGGGATTGGGGGGATTGGGGACATTGGGGACAATGGGACATTGAGGGGACATTGGGGACACTGAGGTGACAATGGTGACATCGGCGCCGCGGGCGTCCATGGCGCGCTGGCACCGCTGGAAATCTGGGGACAACGGGGACAGTGGGGTGACATTGGGGACACTGGGGACAATGGGGACATTGAGGGGATCAGGGACATTGGGGACATTGGGGACAATGGGGACATTGGGGACACTGAGAAGACATTGGGGACATTGGGGACATCAATGGGGACATTGGGGACAATGGGACATTGGGGACAGTGGGGACATTGGGGACATTGGGGGACATTGAGGACATCAATGGGGACACTGGGGACAATGGGACATTGGGGGACATTGGGGGGACATTGGGGGACATTGAGCAACCAGATAGGGGAGAAATAGCCCCAAATTTGGGCATTTTGGGGGCATTTTTATGGGAATTTTTGTGGGATTTTTGTGGGAATTTTTGCATTTTTGTTATTTTGGGGTTCCCCAGGAGGATTTTGGGGTGAATTTGGGGCATTTTGGGGTCAAATTTTGGGGTGAATTTGGAGGATTTTGGGAGTTGATAGCGAACATTTAGGGAAGAAAAAACCCAAATTTGGGCATTTTTGGCCATTTTTGTGGAATTTTTGTGGAATTTTTGCATTTTCAGGATTTTGGGGTCCCCAGGAGGATTTTGGGGTGAATTTGGGGCATTTTGGGAGTTTTTGGGGAAGATTTTGGGGATAAAAATGCCCCAAATTTGGGCGTTTTTGACGCATTTTTGGGTCATTTTTGGGGCAATTTTGGGTCATTTTTGGGGTTTTTTGGGGCATTTTTTGTGGGATTTTTGTGGGAATTTTTGCATTTTTGTTATTTTGGGGTTCCCCAGGAGGATTTTGGGGTGAATTTGGGGGTTTTGGGGTGAATTTGGCTCCGTACCCAGGTAGTTCTGCCAGCAGTTCCTGGTCTGGTTCTGGTTGGGGAAGCGGCTGTCGAACGGCGCCGTCTTGTAGCGGCAAAGCTTCAGCTTCATGTCCTCTGCCATGGCTAATTTGCATAATTAATCACGTTAATTAGCACCTCCCTTCATTAATCACCCTCTAGAGAATTCTAATTAGCAGCCTGAAGGGGTTAATTAGGTGTAAAGGGCGTTAATTGCTGAAAAAACGCAACAAAATTTGAATTTTTCCATCTTTTCATAACACTTCAAAACAAAAAAATGTTAATTAAATTAATTAGCAGCTAATTAACCAGCTAAATAACTGATTAGAACCTAGCTAGTCAACTCTCAAAAAATCCCCTATTAATAATTTATTAATATTTATTAATTAAGTCATTAATAACTAATCAATCCCAACCCATCATGATAAATAAGAGAACTGAAATCAGTAGGAAAAGAGGTTAAAACCTCATTAATTATGCTAATTAGCAGCTCATTAATTAGTTAAGTACATATTTAGAACCTAGCCAGGTAATTGCCAGTCTATTTATTATTAATAGTTAATTATTACTTATAACTGGTTTAATAATTATTAATTAATCCCAACCCACCCTGATAAATAAGAGAGCTGAGATCAATAGGAAGAGGTTAAAACGTCACTAATTATGCTAATTAGAAACTAATTAATTAGCTGAATAACTAATTAGAACCTAGGCAGTTTGTTGCCAATCTAGATATTAACTAGCTCATTAACTATTAATCAATTCTAACCCACTATGATAAATACAGGGAGCAAAATGAGCAGGAAAGATTAAAATGTCATTAATTATGCTAATTAGCAGCTAATTAACTACCAACCTATCCAGGTAATTAGCTCATTAATTGTTAATTAATCACATCCAATAATAATAAATAATGGAAGAGAAGAGAACCAGTGCTCCCAGTTCAAACCAGTAACCCCTGAGATCCCTCCCAGTTCAAACCAGTAACCCCTCAGACCCCTCCCAGTTCAAACCAGTTGCTCCCACACCACTCCCAGTTCATCCCAGTAACCCCCAGACCCCTCCCAGTTCCCCTCAGAACCCTCCCAGTTCATCCCAGTTCAAACCAGTAACCCCTCCCAGTGCTCCCAGTTCATCCCAGTAACCCCTCAGACCCCTCCCAGTTCATCCCAGTCCCTCCCAGTTCAAACCAGTAACCCCCAATCCCATCCCAGTGCTCCCAGTTCAAACCAGTAACCCCTCAGACCCCTCCCAGTTCCCCTCAGAACCCTCCCAGTTCATCCCAGTTCATCCCAGTCCGGCCCTCACCGCCCTCAGCGCTCCCCTCACGACCCTCGCACCCCCCCCAGTCCATCCCAGTTTATCCCAGTCCATCCCAGTTTATCCCAGTACCCCCCCCAGCGCTCCCAGTAGTCCCCAGTCCCTCCCAGTCCATCCCAGTTCTCCCAGTACGTCCCAGCTCTCAAAGTCACTTTCACCCCCGCTCTCCGCTCGCCGGAACCAACGAGACGTGACGGAAGCGACGGAGAGTCGCCGGAAATGACGTCACTAAAGACCACAGAGAGCAGGCTTCAGGCCGGAGCGTCTCCTCCGGGAGGAAAAATGGCGGCGGCGCCCACCCGGGAGTCCGCCGGAACTGCCCCGAAACGGCGCCAAAACTCCGCGAGCCGCCAAAAAACACTGTTAGAGCTCCAAAATCCCAATTTTTTACCCCAAAATCGCCTTTTCCACCCCCTAATCTCCCATTTTTGTCCCAAAATCGCCATTTTTTACCTCAAAACCCCCTCAGGGTCCTCCTTGAGGCGCTCTGAGGGCACTTCCGCCAAAAAGTGGGCGGGGTCACAGCGTCGGGAGCAGGGATGCGCATGCGCGGAGCTGGGGACGCTGATTGTGGCGTCATTTCCGGTTCCGGCAGAGGCGCGCGGGCCACGCGTGGAGAGAGCGGCGCGATGAGGCCGGGTGGGAACTGGGACAAACTGGGATGAACTGGGATGAACTGGGAGGGACTGGGAGGGACTGGGAGGGACTGGGAGGGACTGGGGGAGACTGGGAGCAACTGGGAAGGGACTTGGGGGGTTGGAAGTGAACTGGGAGCACTGGGAGGGCACTGGGCCATACTGGGATGGAGTCAGGGGTGAACTGGGAGGGACTGGAAGGGAACTGGGTTATACTGGGATATACTGGGAGGGACTGGGGGGAACTGGGAAGAGATTTGGGGGTAACTGGGATAAACTGGGAGGGACTGGGAGAGGATTTGGGGGGAACTGGGACAAACTGGGATAAACTGGGATGGACTGGGAGAGGATTTGGGGGTAACTGGGATGTACTGGGAGGGACTGGGATAAACTGGGAGGGAACTGGGAGCACTGGGAGGGGATCTGGGGTTACTGGGATGAACTGGGAGGGAACTGGGCCATACTGGGATGGGGCCAGAGGTGAACTGGGTTATACTGGGATGGACTGGGAGGGGTCTGGGTTATACTGGGATGGACTGGGAGAGGATTTGGGGGTAACTGGGTTATACTGGGATGGACTGGGAGCATTTTGGGGGTAACTGGGATATACTGGGAGGGACTGGGGGAGGCGTTGGAGCCAAACTGGGAGCACTGGGAGCGCCCAGGGCTGCTCCCAGTATAACCCAGTATATCCCAGTATAACCCAGTCCATCCCAGTTTATCCCAGTATATCCCAGTCTGACCAGTTTCCCCACAGGTTTCAGCCCCCGGGGTGGACGCGGTGGATTCCGAGGCAGAGGTGAGTCCCAGTATAAACCAGTATAAACCAGTATGAACCAGTATAGCCCAGTATCCCCAGTTCCCCTCCCAGTGTATCCCAGTATAACCCAGTTCCCCTCCCAGTCCCTCCCAGTATAAACCAGTATAACCCAGTTCCCTTCCCAGTATATCCCAGTATCCCCAGCTCCCTTCCCAGTACATCCCAGTCCCCCCCAGTGTCCCTCCCAGTACAAACCAGTATATCCCAGTCCCCCCTCCCAGTATATCCCAGTACATCCCAGTATCCCCAGTGTCCCTCCCAGTATATCCCAGTCCCCCCAGTTCCCTTTTAGTCTCTCCCAGTCCATCCCAGTATGTCCCAGTTCCCCTCCCAGTCCCTCCCAGTGTATCCCAGTATAACTCAGTTCCTCTCCCAGTACAAACCAGTATAACCTAGTTCCTCTCCCAGTATCCCTAGTTCCCCTCCCAGTACAAACCAGTACAAACCAGTATAATCTAGTTCCCCTGCCAGTACATCCCAGTATAACCCAGTCCCCCCCAGTTCTCCTCCAGTGTCCCCCAGTATATCCCAGTACAAACCAGTACAACACAGTCCCCCCAGTTCCCCTCCCTAGTCCGTGCCAGTATCCCCAGTTCCCCTCCCAGTATATCCCAGTCCATCCCAGTATAACCCAGTTTCCCTCCCAGTACATCCCAGTGTCCTCAGTTCCCCTCCCAGTATATCCCAGTCCATCCCAGTATAACCCAGTACATCCCCTCCCAGTATATCCCAGTATAACCCAGTTCCCTTCCCAGTCCATCCCGGTATCCCCAGTCCCTCCCAGTATATCCCAGTCCCTCCCAGTATATCCCAGTATAACCCAGTACATCCCCTCCCAGTATATCCCAGTATAACCCAGTTCCCTTCCCAGTCCATCCCGGTATCCCCAGTTCCCTTCCCAGTATAACCCAGTCCCCCCCAGTCCCTCCCAGTATATCCCAGTCTCTCCCAGTATATCCCAGTGTCCTCAGTTTCCCTCCCAGTATATCCCAGTCCCTCCCAGGATATCCCAGTATAACCCAGTACATCCCCTCCCAGTATATCCCAGTCTCTCCCAGTATATCCCAGTATAACCCAGTTTCCCCCCGCAGGTTCCGGTTTCACGCCCCGCGGAGGGGGCGGAGCCAGAGGAGGGGGCGTGGCCCGCGGAGGGGGCGGAGCCCGAGGCGGCCCCCGGGGGCGTGGCCGAGGCCGAGGGGGCGGGGCCAGGGGCGGGGCCCGCGGCGGCTTCAAAGGCGGCAAAAAAGTGACGGTGGAGCCGCACCGGCATGAGGGTAACTGGGGATACTGGTTTATACTGGGAGGGACTGGGATGGACTGGGAGGGTGGAGCCGCACCGGCATGAGGGTAACTGGGGATACTGGTTTGTACTGGGAGGGACTGGGATGGACTGGGGATACTGGGAGGGACCTGGGTTATACTGGGAGGGTGGAGCCGCACCGGCATGAGGGTAACTGGGGATACTGGTTTATACTGGGAGGGACTGGGAGGGACTGGGGATACTGGGAGGGACTGGGGATACTGGGAGGGTGGAGCCGCACCGGCATGGGGGTAACTGGGTTATACTGGTTTATACTGGGAGGGACTGGGTTATACTGGGAGGGTGGAGCCGCACCGGCATGAGGGTAACTGGGTTATACTGGTTTATACTGGGAGGGACTGGGGATACTGGGAGGGTGGAGCCGCACTGGCATGAGGGTAACTGGGGATACTGGTTTATACTGGGAGGGACTGGGTTATACTGGGAGGGTGGAGCCGCAATGGCATGAGGGTAACTGGGTTATACTGGTTTGTACTGGGAGGGACTGGGAGGGACTGGGTTATACTGGGAGGGTGGAGCTGCACGGGCATGAGGGTAACTGGGTTATACTGGTTTATACTGGGAGGGACTGGGAGGGACTGGGTTATACTGGGAGGGACTGGGAGAGTGGAGCCGCACCGGCATGAGGGTAACTGGGTTATACTGGTTTGTACTGGGAGGGACTGGGTTATACTGGGAGGGTGGAGCCGCACCGGCATGAGGGTAACTGGGGATACTGGGTTATACTGGGAGGGACTGGGTTATACTGGGAGGGTGGAGCCGCACCGGCATGAGGGTAACTGGGGATACTGGTTTGTACTGGGAGGGACTGGGTTATACTGGGAGGGACTGGGAGGGTGGAGCCGCACCGGCATGAGGGTAACTGGGGATACTGGTTTGTACTGGGAGGGACTGGGTTATACTGGGAGGGACTGGGTTATACTGGGAGGGTGGAGCCGCACCGGCATGAGGGTAACTGGGGATACTGGTTTGTACTGGGAGGGACTGGTTATACTGGTTTGTACTGGGAGGGACTGGGTTATACTGGGAGGGACTGGGAGGGTGGAGCTGCACCGGCATGAGGGTAACTGGGTTATACTGGTTTATACTGGGAGGGACTGGGAGGGATCCCAGTTGTATCCCAGGAGTAACCCAGGTGTATCTCAGGTGTATCCCAGGTGTAACTCAGGTGTATCCCAGGTGTATCCCATGAGTAACCCAGGTGTATCCCAGGTGTAACCCGGGTGTAACCCATGAGTAACTCAGGTGTAACCCATGAGTATCTCACCCACCCAGGTGTAACCCATGAGTAACCCATGAGTAACCCAGGTGTAACCCATGAGTAACCCAGGTGTAACCCAGGTGTAACCCATGAGTATCCCATGAGTAACCCATGAGTAACCCAGGTGTATCCCAGGTGTAACCCATGAGTAACCCAGGTGTATCCCAGGTGTAACCCATGAGTATCCCAGGAGTAACCCATGAGTATCCCAGGTGTAACCCATGAGTAACCCAGGTGTAACCCAGGTGTAACCCAGGTGTAACCCATGAGTATCCCATGAGTAACCCATGAGTATCTCCCCCGCCCAGGTGTGTTCATCTGCCGGGGCCGCGAGGACGCGCTGGTGACGCGGAACCTGGTGCCGGGGGAGTCGGTGTACGGGGAGAAACGGATCAGCGTCGAGGTACGGACTGGGAGGGACTGGGTTATACTGGGAGGGACTGGGATGGACTGGGATGGGACTGGGGGGGACTGGGAGGGACTGGGTTATACTGGGATGGGACTGGGAGGGACTGGGAGGGGACTGGGAGGGACTGGGACAAACTGGGAGGGACTGGGGTATACTGGGAGTGGGACTGGGGGGAACTGGGAGGGAACTGGGGGATACTGGGATATACTGGGAGTGGGACTGGAGGGACTGGCATGGACTGGGAACAAACTGGGTTGGACTGGGAGGGACTGGGATATACTGGGAGGGACTGGGATATACTGGGACAAACTGGGAGGGACAGGGGGGAACTGGGGGGTACTGGGATGGACTTAGATGGTTCCGCTCCAAACTGGGTTATACTGGTCCATACTGGTTTATAGGGATATACCGTGGTTTATAGCAATCTATACTGGTTCATAGTGGTTTATACTGGTCCATACTGGTTTATACTGGTTTGTACTGGTTGGCAGGAGGGCGAGGCCTCGGTGCAGCACCGTGCCTGGAACCCGTTCTGCTCCTAACTGGTTTATACTGGTCCATAGTGGTTTATAGGGATATATACCAGTCTCTACTGGTCTGTACTGGTTTATACTGGTTCATACCAGTCTGTGCCATTCCAAACTGGTTTATACTGGTTTGTACTGGTTGGCAGGAGGGCGAGGCCTCGGTGCAGCACCGCGCCTGGAACCCGTTCTGCTCCAAACTGGGTTATACTGGTCCATAGTGGTTTATAGGGATATACCGTGGTTTATAGCAATCTATAGTGGTTTATACTGGTTCATACTGGTCTACGCCATTCCAAACTGGTTTATACTGGTTTGTACTGGTTGGCAGGAGGGCGAGGCCTCGGTGCAGCACCGTGCCTGGAACCCGTTCCGCTCCAAACTGGTTTATACTGGTCCATAGTGGTTTATAGGGCTATACCGTGGTTTATAGCAACCTATACTGGTTTATACCAGTCTATGCTATTCCAAACTGGTCCAAACTGGTTTGTACTGGTTTCCAGGAGGGCGAGGCCTCGGTGGAGTACCGCGCCTGGAACCCGTTCCGCTCCAAGCTCGCCGCCGCCATCTTGGGTGGCATCGACCGCATCCACATCCGGCCGGGTGCCAAGGTGCTGTACCTGGGCGCGGCCTCGGGCACCACCGTCAGCCACGTCAGCGACATCGTGGGGCAGGTATGGCACAGCTGGCACACCTGGGCACACCTGAGATACACCTGGGCACACCTGGGTACAGTACAGACACACCTGGGCACACCGGGGCACACCTGGGCACACCTGGGTATGAGTACAGACACACCTGGGCACACCTGAGATACACCTGGCACACCTGGGCACACCTGGGCACACCTGGGGATGGGTACACACACACCTGGGCACACCAGGGCACACCTGGGCACAAGTACTGGGACACCTGGGTGTGGCACAGACACACCTGGGCACACCTGGGGATGGGTACAGACACACCTGGGTACAGGTGCCAAGGTGCTGTACCTGGGCGCGGCCTCGGGCACCACCGTCAGTCATGTGTCGGATATCGTGGGGCAGGTATGGCACAGCTGGCACACCTGGGCACACCTGAGATACACCTGGGCACACCTGGGGATGGGTACAGACACACCGGGGCACGCCTGGGCACACCTGAGATACACCTGGGCACACCTGGGGATGGCACACACACACCTGGGGATGGCATTCACACACCTGGGGATGGCACAGACACACCTGGCACACCTGGGTGTGGCACAGACACACCTGGGTACACCTGGCACACCTGGGGATGGGTACAGACACACCTGGGCACACCTGAGATACACCTGGGCACACCTGGGGATGGGTACAGACACACCTGGGGATGGCACACACACACCTGGGCACAGCTGGGTGTGGCACAGACACACCTGGGTACAGGTGCCAAGGTGCTGTACCTGGGCGCGGCATCGGGCACCACCGTCAGTCACGTGTCGGATATCGTGGGGCAGGTATGGCACAGCTGGCACACCTGGGCACACCTGGGTACGGTACAGACACACCTGGGCACACCTGGGTATGGGTACAGACACACCTGGGCACACCTGGGCACACCTGGGGATGGGTACAGACACACCTGGGTACAGGTGCCAAGGTGCTGTACCTGGGCGCGGCCTCGGGCACCACCGTCAGTCACGTGTCGGATATCGTGGGGCAGGTATGGCACAGCTGGCACACCTGAGACACACCTGGGCACACCTGGGCACACCTGGGGATGGCACAGACACACCTGGGGATGGCACAGACACACCTGGGTATGGGTACAGACACACCTGGGCACAGCTGGGATACATCTGGCACACCTGAGATACACCTGGGTATAGCACACACACACCTGAGATACACCTGGGCACACCTGAGGATATCCACAGACACACCTGGGGGCACCTGGGATACACATGGGCACACCTGGGCACACCTGGGCACACCTGGGGATGGGTACAGACACACCTGGGCACACCTGGGCACACCTGGGCCCACCTGGGTATGGTACAGACACACCTGGGCACACCTGGGCACACCTGGGATGGGTACAGACACACCTGGGGATGGGTACAGACACACCTGGGTACAGGTGCCAAGGTGCTGTACCTGGGCGCGGCCTCGGGCACCACCGTGAGCCACGTCAGCGACATCGTGGGGCAGGTATGGCACAGCTGGCACACCTGGGCACACCTGGGGATGGGTACAGACACACCTGGGCACACCTGGCACACCTGGGTAAGGCACAGACACACCTGGGTAAGGCACACACACACCTGGCACACCTGGGGATGGCACACGCACACCTGGGGATGGCACAGACACACCTGGGCACACCTGCGGATGGGCACAGACACACCTGGGCACACCTGGGCACACCTGGGTGTGGCACACACACACCTGGGCACACCTGAGGTGCCACCAAGGCCTCACCTGGCCCAGCTGGCACCGATTTGGTGCCCCCAAGGTGCTGGGAGCAGCTGGTGGTGGCCTCGGGTGGACATCGATGACATTGGGTGACCCCTGGTGACCTCTAGTGGCACCTGGTGACCTTGGGTGGGCATCAATGACCTTTGGTGGCCGTTGGTGACCTTTGGTGGCCAACACTGACCTGTGGTGGCCATTGATGACCTTTGGTGACCATCACTGACCATTGGTGACCATTGGTGACCATTGATGACCATTGGTGACCATTGGTGACCATTGGTGACCATTGATGACCATTGGTGACCATTGGTGACCATTGCTGACCATTGATGACCATTGGTGACCTTTGGTGGCCATCGCTGACCTTTGGTGACCATCACTGACCTTTGGTGGCCATTGCTGACCTTTGGTGACCATTGATGACCTTTGGTGGCCATCGCTGACCTTTGGTGGCCATTGATGACCTTTGGTGGCCACTGCTGACCTTTGGTGGCCATTGATGACCTTTGGTGACCATTGCTGACCTTTGGTGGCCATCGCTGACCTTTGGTGGCCATCGCTGACCTTTGGTGGCCATCGCTGACCTTTGGTGGCCATTGCTGACCTTTGGTGGCCATTGCTGACCTTTGGTGGCCATTGCTGACCTTTGGTGGCCATCACTGACCTTTGGTGGCCATCGCTGACCTTTGGTGGCCATTGATGACCTTTGGTGGCCATCGCTGACCTTTGGTGGCCATCGCTGACCTTTGGTGGCCATTGCTGACCTTTGGTGGCCATTGGTGACCACTGCTGACCTTTGGTGGCCATTGCTGACCTTTGGTGACCATCGCTGACCTTTGGTGGCCATTGATGACCTTTGATGACCATTGCTGACCTTTGGTGGCCGTCACTGACCATTGGTGGCCATTGATGACCATTGATGACCTTTGGTGGCCATCGCTGACCTTTGGTGGCCATTGCTGACCATTGATGACCTTTGGTGGCCATCGCTGACCTTTGGTGGCCATCACTGACCTTTGGTGGCCATTGCTGACCATTGATGACCTTTGGTGGCCATCGCTGACCTTTGGTGGCCATCACTGACCTGTGGTGGCCATTGATGACCATCGCTGACCTTTGGTGACCATTGATGACCTTTGGTGGCCATCGCTGACCTTTGGTGGCCATCGCTGACCTTTGGTGACCATCACTGACCTTTGGTGGCCATTGATGACCTTTGGTGACCATTGCTGACCTTTGGTGGCCATCACTGACCTTTGGTGACCATCGCTGACCTTTGGTGGCATCTCATGACCCCTGGTGACCCCGGTGACCTTTGACCCCCAGGAGGGCGTGGTCTACGCCGTGGAGTTCTCGCACCGCTCGGGCCGGGATCTGCTCAACGTGGCCAAGAAGAGAACGAACGTGGTGCCGGTCATCGAGGACGCGCGGCACCCCCACAAATACCGCATGCTGATTGGTCAGTGACACCCGGGGGGCGGGGCTTCATCCTGGGACACACCCACAGGGGGCGGGGCTTAGGTATGGGTCACATTCATGGGAACGAACTGTGCCGGTCATTGAGAATGTGCGGCACCCACTCAAATACCGCATGCTGATTGGCCAATCTGGGAAAGGGGGCGTGGTCAGTGACACAGGGGGCGAGGCTTAATCCAGGGAGGGGCGGGGCTTAGACAGGGGACACACCCATGGGAACGAACGTGGTGCCGGTCATCGAGGACGCGCGGCACCCACACAAATACCGCATGCTGATTGGTCAGTCTGGGAAAGGGGGCGGGGCTTAGACATTGAACACACCCACGGGGGCGGGGCTTAGACGGGGAGACACTCATGGGAATGAACGTGGTGCCGGTCATTGAGGACACGCTGCACCCGCACAAATACCGCATGCTGATTGGTCAGTGACACCCGGGGGGGCGGAGCTTAGACATGGGGGCGTGGTCAGTGCCCAAAGGGGGCGGGGCTTACAGCTGGGTCACAGCCATGGGAACGAACGTGGTGCCGGTCATCGAGAACGCGCGGCACCCACAAAAATACCGCATGCTGATTGGTCAGTGACACCCGGGGGCGGGGCTTCATCCTGGGTCACACCCACAGGGGGCGGGGCTTACTCCTGGGTCACACCCATGGGAACGAAAGCAGTGCCGGTCATTGAGGACGCGCGGCACCCCCACAAATACCGCATGCTGATTGGTCAGTGACACCCGGGGGGCGGGGCTTCATCCTGGGACGCACCCACAGGGGGCGGGGCTTAGGTATGGGTCACATTCATGGGAACGAATGGTGGTGCCGGTCATTGAGGATGTGCAGCACCTGCACAAATACCGCATGCTGATTGGTCAGTCTGGGAAAGGGGGCGGGGTCAGTGACACAGGGGGCGGGGCTTAATCCAGGAAGGGGCAGGGCTTAGACAGGGGACACACTCATGGGAACGAATGTGGTGCCGGTCATCGAGGACGCGCGGCACCCACACAAATACCGCATGCTGATTGGTCAGTCTGGGAAAGGGGGCGGGGCTTAGACATTGAACACACCCACGGGGGCGGGGCTTAGGCAGGGGACACACTCATGGGGACGAACGTGGTGCCGGTCATCGAGGACGCGCGGCACCCGCACAAATACCGCATGCTGATTGGTCAGTGACACCCGGGGGGCGGGGCTTCACCCTGGGACACACCCACGGGGGCGGGGCTTCATCCTGAGGGGCGTGGTCAGTGCTCCAAGGGGGCGGGGCTTTATCCTGGGTCACAGCCATGGGAACGAACATGGTGCCGGTCATTGAGGATGCGGGGGGACCCGCACAAATACCGCATGCTGATTGGTCAGTCTGGAAAAGGGGGCGGGGCTTAGGCATTGAACACACCCACGGGGGCGGGGCTTCATCTGTGGGGGCGGGGCTTACACCTGGGTCACAGCCATGGGAATGAACGTGGTGCCGGTCATTGAGGATGTGCGGCACCCGCACAAATACCGCATGCTGATTGGTCAGTGACACCCGGGGGGCGGGGCTTAACCCTGGGACACACCCACGGGGGCGGGGCTTCATCCTGAGGGGCGTGGTCAGTGACACAGGGGGCGGGGCTTCATTCTGGGTCACAGCCATGGGAACGAACGTGGTGCCGGTCATCGAGGACGCGCGGCACCCCCACAAATACCGCATGCTGATTGGTCAGCCTGGGAAAGGGGGCGGGGCTTAGACATGGGGGCGTGGTCAGCGCCCAAAGGGGGCGGGGCTTACAGCTGGGTCACAGCCATGGGAACAAACGTGGTGCCGGTCATTGAGGACGCGCGGCACCCCCACAAATACCGCATGCTGATTGGTCAGTCTGGGAAAGGGGGCGGGGTTTCACCCTGGGACACACCCACAGGGGGCGGGGCTTAGACCTGGGTCACACCCATGCAAACAAACATGGTGCCGGTCATCGAGGATGCGCGGCACCCCCACAAATACCGCATGCTGATTGGTCAGTGCCAAAAGGGGGCGTGGTCAGTGCCGTTGGGGGCGGGGCTTACACCAGGGTCACACCTGGAAGGTTCTGGAGGTTTTGGGGTGTCCTGGGTGAAACTTGAGGTGGTTTTGGGGTCCTGGAGAAGAATTTTGGGGATTCTCCAAAATTTTGGGGATTTTTTGAGGTGGTTTGGAGCTTCTGGAGAAGTTCCTGGCTGGAATTTTGGGGGAATTTTGAGGAATTTCATGGAAAATTTGGGATTTTTTTATGGAATTTTGGATATTTTTCTGAAATTTTGGGATAAATTTGGGAAAATTTGGAATTTCCCAGGCATGGTGGACGTGATCCTGGTGGGCACCAAATTTTGGGGTCATTTTGGGTTCCTGGCTGGAATTTTGAGGAATTTTGTGGGAATTTCGTGGAAATTTGGGGATTTTTTTCCTGGAATTTTGGGATTTCGCTGGAATTTTGGGATAAATTTGGGGTTCCCCAGGCATGGTGGACGTGATCCTGGTGGGCACCAAATTTTGGGGTCATTTTGGGTTCCTGGCTGGAATTTTGAGGAATTTTTTGGGAATTTCGTGAAAATTTTGGGATTTTTTCCTGGAATTTTGGGTTTTTTCTGGAATTTTGGGATTTTCCTGGAATTTTGGGATAAATTTGGGCAAATTTGGGGTTTCCCAGGCATGGTGGACGTGATCCTGGTGGGCACCAAATTTTGGGATCATTTTGGGTTCCTGGCTGGAATTTTGAGGAATTTTTGGTGAATTTTGTGGGAATTTCATGAAAATTTTGGGATTTTTATGGAATTTTTGAATTTTTCTGGAATTCCTGGATTTTTTGGGATAAATTTGGGCAAATTTGGGATTTCCCAGGCATGGTGGACGTGATCTTGGTGGGCACCAAATTTTGGGGTCATTTTGAGTTCCTGGCTGGAATTTTTTGTGAATTTTGTGGGAATTTCGTGAAAATTTTGGGATTTTTTTCCTGGAATTCCGGGATTTTTCTGGAATCTTGGGATTTCGCTGGAATTTTGGGATAAATTTGGGATAATTTGGGGTTTCCCAGGCATGGTGGACGTGATCTTGGTGGGCACCAAATTTTGGGGTCATTTTGGGTTCCTGGCTGGAATTTTGAGGAATTTTTTGGGAATTTTGTGGGAATTCCGTGAAAATTTTGGGATTTTTATGGAATTTTTGAATTTTTCTGGAATTCCTGGAATTTTGGGATAAATTTGGGATAATTTGGGGTTTCCCAGGCATGGTGGACGTGATCTTGGTGGGCACCAAATTTTGGGGTCATTTTGGGTTCCTGGCTGGAATTTTGAGGAATTTTGTGGGAATTTCATGAAAATTTTGAGATTTCTTTCTGGAATTTTGGGATTTCGCTGGAATTTTGGGATAAATTTGGGCAAATTTGGGGTTTCCCAGGCATGGTGGACGTGATCTTGGTGGGCACCAAATTTTGGGGTCATTTTGGGTTCCTGGCTGAGAATTTTGAGGAATTTTTGGTGAATTTTGTGGGAATTTTGTGGGAATTTTGGGATTTTTTTCTGGAATTTTGGGATTTTTTCCTGGAATTTTTGTTTTTTTCTGGAATTTTGGGATAAATTTGGGCCAAATTTGGGATTTCCCAGGCATGGTGGACGTGATCTTGGTGGGCACCAAATTTTGGGGTCATTTTGGGTTCCTGGCCGGAATTTTGAGGAATTTTGTGGGAACTTCATGGAAATTTTGGGATTTTTTTATGGAATTTTGGAGTTTTTCTGGTATTTTGGGTTTTTTTCTGGAATTTCTGCATTTTTTGGGATAAATTTGGGATAATTTGGGGTTTCCCAGGCATGGTGGACGTGATCCTTGTGGGCACCAAATTTTGGGGTCATTTTGGGTTCCTGGCTGGAATTTTGAGGAATTTTTGGTGAATTTTGTGGGAATTTCATGAAAATTTTGGGATTTCTTCCTGGAATTTTGGAATTTTTCTAGAATTTTGGGATTTTGCTGGAATTTTGGGATAAATTTGGGCAAATTTGGGATTTCCCAGGCATGGTGGACGTGATCCTGATGGGCACCAAATTTTGGGGTCATTTTGGGTTCCTGGCTGGAATTTTGGTGAATTTTGTGGGAATTTCATGAAAATTTTGGGATTTTTTTTCTGGAATTTTGGGATTTCGCTGGAATTTTGGGATAAATTTGGGATAATTTGGGGTTTCCCAGGCATGGTGGACGTGATCTTGGTGGGCACCAAATTTTGGGGTTATTTTGGGTTCCTGGCTGGAATTTTGAGGAATTTTGTGGGAATTTCATGGAAATTTTGGGGTTTTTTTCCTGGAATTTTTGTTTTTTTCTGGAATTTTGGGATTTCGCTGGAATTCTGGGATAAATTTGGGATAATTTGGGGTTTCCCAGGCATGGTGGACGTGATCTTGGTGGGCACCAAATTTTGGGGTCATTTTGAGTTCCTGGCTGGAATTTTGAGGAATTTTGTGGGAATTTCATGAAAATTTTGGGATTTTTTTCCTGGAATTTTGGTTTTTTTCTGGAATCTTGGGATTTCGCTGGAATTTTGGGATAAATTTGGGATAATTTGGGGTTTCCCAGGCATGGTGGACGTGATCTTGGTGGGCACCAAATTTTGGGATCATTTTGGGTTCCTGGCTGGAATTTTGAGGAATTTTTGGTGAATTTTGTGGGAATTTCATGAAAATTTTGGGATTTTTTTCTGGAATTTTGGGATTTCGCTGGAATTTTGGGATAAATTTGGGATAATTTGGGGTTTCCCAGGCATGGTGGACGTGATCTTCGCCGACGTGGCGCAGCCGGACCAGACGCGCATCGTGGCGCTGAACGCGCATCACTTCCTGCGCTCCGGAGGGCACTTCCTCATCTCCATCAAGGTAAAACCAGTATAAACCAGTATAAACCAGTTAGAGACCCGTTAGAGACCAGTATGGACCGGTATGGGCCAGTTAAACACCAGTATAAACCAGTACAGACCAGTACAGACCAGTACCATCCATCACTTCCTGCGCTCCGGAGGGCACTTCCTCATCTCCATCAAGGTAAAACACCAGTACAGACCAGTATAGACCAGTATAGACCAGTATGGACCAGTATAAACCAGTACACACCAGGACAGACCAGTATGGGCCAGTTAAACACCAGTATAAACCAGTATAGACCAGTACCATCCGTCACTTCCTGCGCTCCGGAGGGCACTTCCTCATCTCCATCAAGGTACAAACCAGTCCAAACCAGTATAAACCAGTATGGACCAGTACAGACCAGTACGGACCAGTATGGACCAGTATAGACCAGTATGGGCTGGTTAGAAACCAGTATAGACCAGTACAGACCAGTATAGACCAGTATAGACCAGTCCCATCCATCACTTCCTGCGCTCCGGAGGGCACTTCCTCATCTCCATCAAGGTACAACACCAGTATAAACCAGTACAGACGAGTACAAACCAGTTAGAGACGAGTTAGAGACCAGTATGGGCTGGTTAGAAACCAGTATAGACCAGTACAAACCAGTATAGACCAGTACCATCCATCACTTCCTGCGCTCCGGAGGGCACTTCCTCATCTCCATCAAGGTAAAAACCAGTATAAACCAGTACAGACCAGTATAGACCAGTATGGACCAGTATGGACCAGTATGGGCTGGTTAGAAACCTGTATAAACCAGTACAAACCAGTACAGACCAGTCCCATCCATCACTTCCTGCGCTCCGGAGGGCACTTCCTCATCTCCATCAAGGTAAAACCAGTACAAACCAGTATGGACCAGTATGGACCAGTACAAACCAGTACAGACCAGTACAGACCAGTATAAACCAGTATAAACCAGTACCATCCATCACTTCCTGCGCTCCGGAGGGCACTTCCTCATCTCCATCAAGGTAAAACACCAGTACAAACCAGTATAAACCAGTATGGACCAGTATGGACCAGTACAGACCAGTATAGACCAGTATGGGCCGGTTAGAAACCAGTACAAACCAGTACAGACCAGTACAGACCAGTACCATCCATCACTTCCTGCGCTCCGGAGGGCACTTCCTCATCTCCATCAAGGTACAACACCAGTATAAACCAGTATAGACCAGTATGGACCAGTATGGGCTGGTATAAACCAGTATGGGCCAGTTAAACACCAGTACAGACCAGTACAGACCAGTACCATCCATCACTTCCTGCGCTCCGGAGGGCACTTCCTCATCTCCATCAAGGTACAACACCAGTATAAACCAGTACAAACCAGTATGGACCAGTATAAACCAGTATGGACCAGTTAGAGACCAGTACAGGGCACTGGGTGGCTGGAACCAGTCTGGAACTGGAGTTGAACTGGTTTGAACTGGTTCTGACTGGTTTGAGTTGGTTTTTAATGACTTGAACTGGTTTGGACTGGTTCTAACTGGTTCTGACTGGTTTGAATTGGGTTTTAACTGGAGTTGAACTGGTTTGAACTGGTTCTGACTGGGATTGAACTGGTTCTGACTGGTTTTTAACTGGGATTGAACTGGTTCTGACTGGTTTGGACTGGTTGTGATTGGCTCTGACTGGTCTGAGCTGGTTCTAACTGGTTTGAATTGGGTTTTAACTGGAGTTGAACTGGTTCTGACTGGGTTGAGTTGGGTTTTGACTGGAGTTGAACTGGTTGGAACTGGTTTAAACTGGGATCTGGCTGGTTCTTACTGGTTCGAACTGGTTTGGACTGGGATCTGACTGGGATTGAACTGGTTCCAAGTGCCTCAAACCAGTTCTAACCGGCTCAAACCAGATCTAACCGGTTCTCGCTGGTTCTGACTGGGATCAGACCGGTTCAAACCGGCTCAAACCAGTTCTCGCTGGGATTAAACTGGTTCAAACTGGCTCTGATTAGCTCAAACCGGTTCTGACTGGCTCTAACTCGGATCAAGCTGGTTCCAACCAGTTTGAACTGGCCCAAACTGGTTCTAACTGGGATTTCACTGCTTTTAACTGGGATCTAACCGGTTCTAAGTGGGCTCAAACCGGTTCTAACCAGTTCTAACTGGTTCTGACTGGGCTCAAATTGGTTCTAACCAGGATCAAACCAGTTCCAACCAGTTCAAACTGGTTCTGACTGGCTCAAACCAATTCTAAGTGGGATCAAACCAGTTCTAACCAGTTCTGACTGGGCTCAGACCGGTTCTAACTGGGCTCAAACCAGTTTAAACCAGTTCTGACTGGCTCAAGCCGGTTCTAACTGGGCTCAAACCAGTTTAAACCAGTTCTAACCAGTTCTGACTGGGCTCAAACCGGTTCTAACTGGGCTCAAACCAGTTTAAACCAGTTCTAACTGGGCTCAAGCTGGTTCTAACTGGCTCAAACCAACTCTAAGTGGGATCAAACCAGTTCAAACCAGTTCTAACCAGTTCTGACTGGGCTCAAACCGGTTCTGACTGGCTCAAACCAGTTCTAACCAGTTCTAACTGGTTCAAACCGGTTCAAACCAGTTCTAACTGGTCTCAAACCAGTTCCAACCAGTTCAAACCAGTTCTAACTGGCCTCAAACCAGTTCCAACCAGTTCAAACCGGTTCTAACTGATCTCAAACCAGTTCCAACCAGTTCTAACCGGTTCTAACTGGTCTCAAACCAGTTTAAACCAGTTCTAACTGGGCTCAAACCAATTCTAACTGGCTCAAACTGGTTCTAACTGGCTCAAGCCAGTTCTAACTGGTCTCAAACCAGTCCAAACCAGTTCCAGCCAGTTCAAACCGGTTCTGACTGGCTCAAACCAATTCTAAGTGGGATCAAACCAGTTCTAACTGGTCTCAGACCAGTTCTAACCTGTTCAAACTGGTTCTAACTGCTCTCAAACCAGTTCTGACTGGGCTCAAACCGGTTCTAACTGGTCTCAAACCAGTTCCAACCGGTTCTAACTGGTCTCAAACCAGTTCCAACCAGTCCAAACCGGTTCTAACTGATCTCAAACCAGTTCCAAACCGGTCCCAACCAGTCCAAACCGGTTCTAACTGATCTCAAACCAGTTCCAACCAGTTCAAACCAGTTCTAACTGGTTCAAACCGGTTCTGACTGGCTCAAACCAGTTCTAACCGGTTCAAACCAGTTCCAACCAGTCGAAACCCGTTCTAACTGGGCTCAGACCGGTTCTAACCGGGCTCAAACCAGTTCCAACCAGTTCTAACTGGCTCAAACCAATTCTAAGTGGGATCAAACCAGTTCTAACTGGTCTCAAACCAGTTCCAACCAGTCCAAACCGGTTCTAACCGGTCTCAAACCAGTCCAAACCAGTTCCAAACCAGTTCCAACCAGTCCAAACCAGTTCCCCCCCCCTGTTGCAGGCGAACTGCATCGACTCGACGGCGCCGGCCGAGGCCGTGTTCGCGGGCGAGGTGAGGAAGATGACGGCCGAGAGGATGAAGCCGCAGGAGCAGCTGACGCTGGAGCCCTACGAGAGGGACCACGCCGTGGTGGTCGGCGTCTACCGGTGACTGGGAGGGACTGGGGCATACTGGGATATACTGGGAGGGACTGGGAGGGGCTGGGGGGAAAAAATCCGGGAGTTTTTGGCGCAAAAATGGAGATTTTAGGGTGAAAAATGGGGATTTTATGGGGAAAAATGGGAATTTTTGGGGGTAAAAGGGAACTGGTTTATACTGGGTTATACTGGGATATACTGGGTTATACTGGTTTATACTGGGAGGGGACTGGGAGGAAAAAATTTGGGAGTTTCAGGCACAAAAATGGCAATTTTGGGGTGGAAAATGGGGATTTTATGGGGAAAAATGGGAATTTTTGGTGACTAAAAGTTAACTGGGATGTACTGGGTTATACTGGTTTATACTGGGTTATACTGGTTTGTACTGGGAGGGACTGGGAGGAAAAAATTTGAGATTTTTTGGCGCAAAAATGGAGATTTTAGGGTGAAAAATGGGGATTTTATGGGGAAAAATGGGAATTTTTGGTGACTAAAAGTTAACTGGGAGGGACTGGGATGTACTGGGTTATACTGGGAGGGAACTGGGTTATACTGGTTTATACTGGGAGGGACTGGGGGGAAAAAATCCGGGAGATTTTGGCGCAAAAATGGAGATTTTGGGGTGGAAAATGGGGATTTTATGGGGAAAAATGGGAATTTTGGGGGTAAAAGGGAACTGGGTTATACTGGGAGGGACTGGGATATACTGGGTTATACTGGGTTATACTGGGAGGGACTGGGAGGAAAAAATCCGGGAGATTTTGGTGCAAAAATGGAGATTTTAGGGTGGAAAATGGGGATTTTATGGGGAATTGGGAGGGTAAAAGGGGACTGGGTTATACTGGTTTATACTGGGAGGGAACTGGGTTATACTGGTTTATACTGGGTTGTACTGGGAGGAAAAAATCCGGGAGATTTTGGCGCAAAAATGGAGATTTTAGGGTGGAAAATGGGGATTTTATGGGGAAAAATGGGAACTGGTTTATACTGGGAAGGACTGGGTTATACTGGGTTATACTGGGTTATACTGGGAGGGACTGGGAGGGACTGGGGGGAAAAAATCCGGGAGATTTTGGTGCAAAAATGGAGATTTTGGGGTGGAAAATGGGGATTTTATGGGGAAAAATGGGAATTTTGGGGTTTAAAAGGGGACTGGGTTATACTGGGATATACTGGGATATACTGGGTTATACTGGGAGGGGCTGGGTTATACTGGGAGGGAACTGGGTTGTACTGGGAGGGACTGGGGGGAAAAAATCCGGGAGTTTTAGGCACAAAAATGGAGATTTTGGGGTGGAAAATGGGGATTTTATGGGGAAAAATGGGAATTTTTGGTGACTAAAAGTTAACTGGGAGGGACTGGGATGTACTGGTTTATACTGGGAGGGAACTGGGTTATACTGGTTTATACTGGGAGGGACTGGGAGGAAAAAATCTGGGAGATTTTGGTGCAAAAATGGAGATTTTGGGGTGAAAAATGGGGATTTTATGGGGAAAAATGGGAACTGGTTTATACTGGGAAGGACTGGGAGGGACTGGGTTATACTGGGTTATACTGGGAGGGAACTGGGTTATACTGGTTTATACTGGGAGGGACTGGGGGGAAAAAATTTGGGAATTTTAGGCACAAAAATGGAGATTTTGGGGTGGAAAATGGGGATTTTGGCGATCAATAGGGAACTGGTCCATACTGGTCCATACTGGTTTATACTGGTCCGTACTGGTCCATACTGGTCCGTACTGGTCCTTACTGGTCCATACTGGTCCTTACTGGTTTCTCACTGGTTTCTCTCCCCCTCCCAGGCCCCCTCCCAAGGAGAAATGACGTCATCGCTTGTCCAGCGGGGGCGTGGCCTAACCCGGAAGTCACTGATGCCATTCAGGAGTGGGCGTGGCCCAACCCGGAAGACACCGGCGCTATTCAAGAATGGGCGTGGTCAAACCCGGAAGTGGGCGTGGTCAAACCCGGAAGTTGCTGCGGGGTTCGGGGTGTGGGCGGGGCCTGGGGGGGTTTTGTTTAATAAAGGAAATTTGATAATTAATGTTGTCAATTAATTAATTAGGGGTTAATTAATGGCTTGGGGGGTGGTTGATGGGGTAACGAATAGGGCTCAGGGTGATTAATGGGGTTACTAATTAATTATTAATCAATTAAATATTATTAAGGCCTAGCAATTAATTAGATTTAATTAATTAATTACTGTAAGGGGTTAATTAATTCCTTGGCATGCTAATGACCACAATAGATAATTAGCGGGAGTTATTAATTAGTTCAATTGGTTTGTGCAATTAGTGGGGGTGGCTGATTAAGGGTGTTAATTGGGGCTAGTTGATTTGATTAATTAACTGGGGTTTAATTAATAAGGGGCATAATTGGCTGTTTAATTAATTACTGGGGTTTGGGTATTGAGGGGGAGCTGTTAATTGGGGTTGTTAATTAATGGAGGTGGTTAATTAGCTGTGCAATTTATTAATTGACACTAATTAATGGGGTAATCAATGATGGGGTTAATTAATGGGGCTAATTAATGGAGGTTAATTAGTGACAGGGTTAATGGGGTTAATTACTGGGGTCTACTAATTGGATTAATTAATGGGTGTTGAAGGGGAAATTTATGTGGTTGATTAATGGGCATTAATTAATTCTCTGATTAACTAATCGGGTTTATTAGTGGGAGTTAATTAATGGGGTTAATTAATGAGGGATAATTAATGGGGGCTAATTAGTGGAGGTTAATTAGTGCTGGAGTTAATGATGGGGGTTAATTAATGGGGGTTAATGCCAGGGTTAATTAATGGGGCATAATTGGCTTAATTAATGGGGTGATTAATTAAAGTTGTTACTGGGAGGGGTTACTGGGATAAACTGGGAGGGCACTGGGGGTTACTGGTTTGAACTGGGAGCACTGGGAGGGTTACTGGGATGGACTGGGGGATACTGGGGGGTACTGGTTTGAACTGGGAGTTACTGGGAGGGAACTGGGATGAACTGGGAGTTACTGGGAATTACTGGGAGGGCAGGGGGGGGTTACTGGTTTGAACTGGGATGAACTGGGAGCACTGGGATGGGTTACTGGGATATACTGGGAGGGCACTGGGGGTTACTGGTTTGAACTGGGAGCACTGGGAGGGTTACTGGGATGGACTGGTTTGAACTGGGAGCACTGGGAGGGATACTGGGATGAACTGGGAGTTACTGGGAGGGCACTGGGATAAACTGGGAGTTACTGGGAGGGATACTGGGATGAACTGGGTGCTACTGGGAAGGCAATGGGGGTTACTGGTTTGAACTGGGAGCACTGGGAAGGGTTACTGGGATGTACTGGGATAAACTGGGAGGGAACTGGGAGTTACTGGGAGGGACTGGGAGCACTGGGAGGGCACTGGGGTGTTACTGGTTTGAACTGGGAGCACTGGGACGGTACTGGGATATACTGGGAGGGAACTGGGAGTTACTGGGGGATACTGGGAGGGAACTGGGAGCACTGGGAAGGCACTGGGGGTTACTGGTTTGAACTGGGATGCACTGGGATCACTGGGAGGGCACTGGGATAAACTGGGAGGGAACTGGGATGAACTGGGAGCACTGGGAGGGGTTACTGGGATGGACTGGGAGGGCAGGGGGGGTTACTGGTTTGAACTGGGATGAACTGGGAGAGAACTGGGAGGGCACTGGGGTAAACTGGGAGGGAACTGGGATGAACTGGGAGCACTGGGAGGGGTTACTGGGATGGACTGGGAGGGCAGGGGGGGTTACTGGTTTGAACTGGGATGAACTGGGAGAGAACTGGGAGGGCACTGGGGTAAACTGGGAGGGAACTGGGATGGACTGGGGGATACTGGGAGGGAACTGGGAGCACTGGGAAGGGACTGGGAGGTTACTGGTTTGAACTGGGAGATACCGGGAGGGGTTACTGGGATAAACTGGGAGGGAACTGGGGGTTACTGGTTTGAACTGGGAGCACTGGGAGGGGTTACTGGGATGGACTGGGGTGAACTGGGAGTTACTGGGAGGGACTGGGATAAACTGGGAGGGAACTGGGAGCACTGGGATGGACTGGCATAAACTGGGAGGGAACTGGGATGAACTGGGAGGGACTGGGAGGGCACTGGGGGTTACTGGTTTGAACTGGGATGAACTGGGAGGTTACTGGGAGGGAACTGGGATGAACTGGGAGGGGACACTGGGACAAACTGGGAGGGAACTGGGATGAACTGGGAGCACTGGGAGGGGTTACTGGGATAAACTGGGAGGGAACTGGGATGGACTGGGGATACTGGGGGTTACTGGTTTGAACTGGGAGCACTGGGATGGCACTGGGGTGAACTGGAGTTACTGGGAATTACTGGGAGGGCACTGGGGGTTACTGGTTTGAACTGGGATGCACTGGGATCACTGGGAGGGCACTGGGATAAACTGGGAGGGAACTGGGATGAACTGGGAGCACTGGGAGGGGTTACTGGGAGGAACTGGGAGGGGTCTGGGGGGTTACTGGGATGAACTGGGACGAACTGGGAGAGAACTGGGAGGGAACTGGGATGAACTGGGAGGTTACTGGTTTGAACTGGGAGCACTGGGAGGGTTACTGGGATGGACTGGGAGGGCAGGGGGGGTTACTGGTTTGAACTGGGATGAACTGGGAGAGAACTGGGAGGGCACTGGGGTAAACTGGGAGGGAACTGGGATGGACTGGGGGATACTGGAGGGAACTGGGAGCACTGGGAAGGCACTGGGGGTTACTGGTTTGAACTGGGAGTTACTGGGAGGGGTTACTGGGATAAACTGGGAGGGATCTGGGGGTTACTGGTTTGAACTGGGAGCACTGGAAGGGGTTACTGGATGG
>NW_026992549.1:0-55258 GCF_028769735.1 Zonotrichia leucophrys gambelii
TGATGTCTGGCGGGGCTGGAGAGGCTGCTCGAGCCCTGGGGCCCATGACACCTGTCGAGGAGCTGTGCCTGCCCAGTGGTCTCCTGAGGCGGCAGGGCCTGGGCGGTGAAGGACAAGGGTGAGCCGCCACAGGTGCTGGCCCCAGCGCATCAGGACTCAAGGTCTTGTCCCACATTTGGCATGGCCATTCTCCCACGTTACTCCAGCTCCAAGCTCAGTTGCCCCATGTGCCAGTCCTCCTGCTCCATTCTGCCCCTTTCTTCTTACCACAGATGCAAAATACCCATGCCACATTACCCAGCTCTGTACACAAAGCCCCACTCATCCCTCAGCTAGCACCCTGCAGATAATCAGCCCCCTGTCCTCACTGACCCCTTTGCCCTGACAGGGCCATACCTGACACATCCTGTGTCCTGATCACCATACAATGCTGGTCATTATGGCCCCTTGAGATGTGTCCATCACCGTGCAGCAGGATCACACTGGGCTGAGGAGGAGAGGGCAGCTGGCTGCAATGCAGGACCCAGTCCAGCATCCCCCAGTAATCCTCCCAACCCAGATCTCCCTGGGGACTGCAGGCGCAGATTCTCCCTGGATAGTGAGCAATGCCATCAAGCCTCAGTCACCATTCTGAGTCCCCACCTTCATCACACCTACCTTGTTGTTGTGTACCAGGAGACACTGCAGCTGTGCACTTGTATGTGGGGAAGCCTTGATGTTCGGCATTGTGGAGCTGCTGCTCTGATGGTCCCCAGAGCTCTGCGGCACACGAGGGACTCTGGCACGGACCGGTGGCCTCCTGTGGGATGGGGCAGAGTGTAGAGATAAGGGGTTTATAAGGGGTCTGGAATCAAGAAGCAACTCAATATGAGGTATGCATCTTGTTCGATTTATTACTGCTTGATATGTTCTTTTATACTATTGTTAGTTCTCCACATGTCTTTAGCTTACATTTTATTGGGTACAAATATCTGTTCATGTGGTTTTACTAATGCTATGATTGGTGCAAGCCAGATGTTCATGCCTCTGCTTATTCTGCAATAGTTCTGCCTTGCGGTTTACTGATAGTCTGCTAGCGGGCCTGGAGGCATTGTGTTATTGACCAGCTTCTCTTTATCACCTGGCCAAGGGCATTTCAAAGACTCTCTGCTGGCTTCAGACCTGGTTGTGCACTCCTTGCAGATAATCGTGCCCTTTTGCTATCAGCCAGGCCTGTATGCTTGCTGCACTACTAGTCTCTGTACTCTCATCACCTTGGTTCTATTGGGTTCCCAGAATCAGAATGGCCCCTTGGTTCCACCAGGCCTGGATGTGTCACACTGGCCCCTTGCTTCCATGAGGCCTTGCAGTGTAACAGTGGTTGCCTTGGTTCTGTGAGGCCCTGTGGTGTCACAATGGCCCCTTGGCTCCAGGGGGACTCGGAGTGTCAGAATGGTCTCATTGGTTCCCGGAAGCCCCACAGTGTCACAATGGTCTCTTTTGGTCTCACAGTGTCACAATGGCCCCTTGGCTCCAGGGGGACTCGGAGTGTCAGAATGGTCTCATTGGTTCCATGAAGCTCCTCAGTGTCACAATGGTCTCTGGGTTCTGCAGTATCACAATGGAACCTTGTTTCTGTGAAGCCCTGAAGGATGGAATGGCCCCTTGGTTCCATTGGGCTCCTCACTGTCACACGAGTTCTCAGTTCCACAGAGCCCTGCAGTGTCACAGTGCTCTCCTTGGTTCCATGGTGCCACACAGGGTCACAATGGCAAATCCCCCTCTCTGGGCTTTGTCTGGGAAGTGTCTCTGGGCTCCGTTTCGGGCCATTCACGTCCATGGGGTTCTGTCAAGTCCCAGTGGAACCTTGGTGCCATGTTGCTCCACAGCCTCACAATGCTCTCCTGCTGCCATGAGGTCCCTCCCTCTGTGACACACTGCAGCCCTGGCTCCATCAGGGTCTCTGGGGTTCCATGGTGCACACCTTTCTCACATCTGCGCCTTGCCTCCATGGGTTCCATGGACTCACAGTGGCCCTCTGCATTCCATGGGGCCCAGCTAGATCGCAGCAGAGCCTGGCTTTCACCGGTTCTGATACCTGTTCTGCCCGCTGGCAGGGGTGATTTAAAGAACACAGAAACCAATGGGAAGAATTGTCTTATTTTACTGTGAGTGTTAAGGCAACACAAAAGTAAAATTATACATTCAGTACAACTACATGCTTGGCTTTAGCAACAAGCAAAAAGAGGCAAGGTAATGCACCTAATCATTATTACAGGAGAAAAATGATAGGGATTGAGAAAGACACATCCCCAATTGCCTAAACACTTTACCATCATCCAGAGTCCGCAGTTGCTGGAGAGTCCCATTTCACAGCCAGGACCTGGAGAACTCTTCCAAGCACTTGGGAAAATCCTATGTGGTGCATTCACCCATAGGTGAGGTCTGAATTTGCTCCAGAAGCGGGTCCAGCTTTCATAGGCCCAAATGAGTAAGTCAAAGTGACTTGATGATATTTTTAGCACATAAACTCCTGGATCTCATGGAATGTTTCCTGACCAGGAGGGCCCAGGGCTTGGCCAGAGCCCAGTCCCTGGCTTGGGAGGTTTTCCCCTAAAATATCCTACAAGCCTCTATTCATGTCAGTTGGGAAAATTTCTTAGAATGATACATTTCTTGCAGGTAACTACACACAAGATTATGTGAAAGTCTCTGTTATAAGTTGGTAGTGGAAATGAGCCCCCACTCGTTAAATTCAATCAGTAGAGAATTGATTGAATTAGCAGAGCAAGCTGATAATAGGCAAATTGCAACTCTGGGTGAAGCCAAGGGCTTGCACCCACCCGGGAGCGCTGGGTGTAGCCAGGGAGTCACCGCTCCGCCAACCGCCCAGACCCGACCCGACAGTTCGCAGGGTTTTTATATGTCTATTTTTCCTGGAGATGCAATTCTTCCGGTGTACTCTGCATCTGTGCCAATAGTTGCTAGGGGGTCTTTTTCTGCCTTCTGGTGGTCGTTTGGAGGAAGGCTCCCATCCTCTTCTTCAAGGTTTTGACGACTCTGCAATAGCCTTTACCATATATAGCTGTGTAGCTGCATAAAATTACATATTGCATATCCAGCCTTTCAACATATTAGCTTGTGACATATTGTGGTTTAAGCCTTATGACATTCATTTTGCAACACCTTAGCCCATTATATTTATTTTGTGGGTTTTCTATTCTTGGCTTTCTTCTCTTCATAGACTTTAGAAACTTGATGAACAAGCTTGAGACATTAACCCATTACACATTAACCCATTAAGGGTTGGTCCCAGAAAAAATCTGCCCATACAGTCAAGTCTGGCTAGACTTGGCCTCTGGTGACTGCCTCTCATCTGCCCCTGCACCACTGGGGCTCACTTGTTTCCTTCTTATGGAGACCATTGTGACACTGTGGGGCATTGTGGAACCAATGGGCCATGGTGACACTGCAGGCCCTTGTGGAACCTGTTACACTGTAGGAACTTGTGGAACCAAGGAGAACATTGTGATACTGCAGGGTACCATGGATCCAAGGGGCCACTGTGACACTGTGGGGCGTCGTGGAACAAAGAACATCTTTCTGTTCTTGTAGAAGCAAGAACATCTTTGTGGTTCTGTTGGGCTGCATGGTCCCAAGGGGCCAGTGATAAGTAGCATGGCTTTGAGGAACCAAAAGGCTATTGCCGCATTTCAGGGCCTTGTGGAGTCAAAGGGCCATTGTGATCCTGCAGGGCACTGTGGATCCATAGAGAGCATTGTGGCATTGCAAGGCCCCATGGAATCAGGGAGACCATTGTGACCCTGCAGGGTCTCATGGAAGGAAGGGGCCATTGTGACACTATGGGAAGTTGTGGAACCAAGGGAATCATTGTTGCACTACTGGGCCCCAATAGAACCAAGGGGCTATTGGACACAGTGAGGCTTCATGGAACCAATAGATCATTATGGCACTGTGGGGCCTTGTGGAACCATGAAGACCATTAAGATCCTTAAGAACTTGTGTAATCAAGGGGCCATTATGACACCACAGGACATCATGGAAGCAAGATAACCATTGTGACATTGCAAGGCCTCATGGAAGCAAGGAGCTACTGTGACACTGCAAGCAGCTACTTGTACACTGTGGATCCAAGGGAACATAAAATAGGTGTGGCTGCCTTGGCCTCCCAGGGATCACCTGACAGGTCTGGCTGACCTTGGAATGTGGAAGGCCATTCCCATCTGTCCCTGAAACACTGGGGCCTGGGGCTTTCCTTTGTATGGAAAAAAACTGTCCATCTTTTCCAGGTGACCATGGCCAAAATTTGGATTCCACCTCCAAATTTCTGTGTATCCAAGGATTGCTGTCAGACAAAAGCTGCCAGGACAGACAGGTCTAGCTAGTCTTTGACTCCTGAGTTCCAGGACTCACCTGTTTTCTAAACATTGGAAAGCACTCTGTGCTGTTCTTTGTATGGAAAAAATCATCCTTCTCCAGGCACAAATGTCTGACATTAGGATTCCACATTCATAATTTCAAATATCCAAGGGTTGCTCCAAGCAAACCTGCCAGGACAGACAAGTCAGGCTTGCCTTGGCCTCTGGTGGTTGATGTTCATCAGCTGCTGAAACATGGAGCTCTGTGGCTTCCTTCCTATGGAGACCAATGTGACATTTGGGAGCCTTGTGAATGATGAAGCCACTGTGACACTGCAGAGCACCATGGATCCAAGGGACCAATGTGACACTGTGGGGCCTTGTGGAACCAAGGACATCATTGTGGCTCTGTTGGGCCGAATGGTCCCAAGGGGCCAGTGCAAAGCAGCGGTTTGAAAGATAGCCTGGTGTCATAGGAAGGAGACCAGGACACCAGATGGT
This sequence comes from Zonotrichia leucophrys gambelii, assembly GCF_028769735.1. NCBI lineage: Eukaryota > Metazoa > Chordata > Aves > Passeriformes > Passerellidae > Zonotrichia > Zonotrichia leucophrys. The sequence continues at coordinate 4,860 of NW_026992549.1, forward strand.
TCATCACAGGTCCAGTTTATTGAAGAAAGTATCAAACACTTATACAGCAAATAATAAGCTTATGAATATTCTGTAAGCCAAGCAATCTATTGGTTAAACTATAGCATTAACTCATCCACATTCCTTTGGGCCTACGTTCTCTACCTCTCACGCCTCACTGTCCATTTCTTTATCATATTCCGCAAGGCTCAAGGACACATTATCTTGCACCTGCAAGATTTGGAACTAACCATGGTCTTGTACTTTTCCATTCTCTATCCTGCTACAGACACAAAAAGGCCTCTGCCTGCCTCTGCCCTAGTTAGGACATCTTCCCCAGATTAATTTGGCTGTGTTCACTCTCCTCAAGCCACTCTTTGACAAAACTCTCCACAGCCTGGCTGTAACTCAGAGTCAGCCAGATTTACTCCGAAAGAATTGGCCATGAGTTTCAAGTCCTAGGAATCATTCATTTAACTTAGGGTGAGTTTGAGAGTTCCCCCATAAGCCTTTAGTGTCATTATGCTAAACTGTCCTAGTTCTGCTCCCCTATTGTTTACTTATTTCACCTATATGGTTATTGTTCTAGAGTGTTCTAACCCCAAGTTTATATGTTGTTGTCTCAGGTCTTTGGATCCTGCACCTCATACTGTACTCGACTTCTCCACGATTATTGTTTTTCACCCTGTTATTAAAGTTCTTTTTGGGCAACTCCATCGAACCAGCTCCTTTTCATTTCCAAACCCTTGCCCTGAAGTCAGGGAACCAGAGAGGTTTGTCGCAGCCACTCTCATTGTGACATTTGGCACCCAAACAGAGACCCTAAAATTGAGGGCTCCCTGTGTCAGTCACGTCAGCTGGGGTTAGCTGATGGATAGGCCAGTGCTCCCCGGGATTTTGGATTGTGCCAGGCCCGGTGGATCCGTCGTTACTTTGAGGGACCTTGGCCAGGATCAGCAGGGAAAACAACGGTTTCACCTGCATAGGATTGCAGGTGGGTTTGGGGAAATGCAAGACATTTATTGCCCATCTTTCCACTATGTTTTTAAAATATGCACCCACGTCCCATTATTGATTTGGTGTGTTCTGGTGGCTGTTCCTCCTAACGTGGAGAAAGAGAAAAATGGGCAGCCAGATGTCCAAGTAGAAAGGAGCATTTACAGATGCTTTAAGTTAATTCTCACTGATCATAATATTTTACAAGAACGAATTAAAATCAATCATGAGGTAGATCTTTAAAAAATTTCCAGATGTCTCTGCTGATGAAAACCATACCACTGAATTTTGGGACTCAGTGGGAGTTAAATTGTACAATTTTTGATGAAAAGGGACCCAGTTGCACCCTGCATGCTCCCATTTTCCATACCATCCTTCAGACCCTTCACCAGCAAGCAGTGTTTTGAAAACTCAATCTGTTGGTGACTTCTAACTCAGGACCTTCCCTCAAACCTGCATTTCTCATACCTTCCACGATGGTCCAAGATGGCAATGGCCACACAGTCTTGGAGCATCGTGGCCTGGACACTCAGAAAGAGGCTGAATGTGGCTCAGGAGCCCGACTATCCTCCCTCCATCCTGGCTCCTCCACTTCCTGCTACCACAACCTTCTCTTCTGCCCTGAACGAACCTCCAGACTCCACCCCCACAACTTCAGGTCATGCCCCAATATCTATGATTCCACCTTCACCCTGGGCCATGTATCCAGAAGGCCACCCCAGATGTCCGCCATCCTAAATCAAGGCGCTTCCTCTCCAACACTGGACAAAATGGCAGTGCCCTCTGCCTCACTCTCTGGCAACAATATAACCCCCATGATCAAAGATAATAAGCCCAACTGTCACAGTATTTCTAATCCAAATGTTTCCCCTCCAAGATATACTTCCTCCATGGAAGACAGTTTGGATTCCTTAGAGGCACCTCACCCTTCAACCCCAGACGATCCCTAGGAAAGGATCCGGAAAGAAGCAGTTAAGGAAGGAGACTGGCAAAGAGTCTTGAAATTCCTCATTGCCCCCATATGTTATGAAAGAAGGAGGCAGAATCCCAGGTATCAGCCATTGGTTTGAGGGGAAATCAAGGATCTGTGTAGGGCAGCTAAAGACAATAGGAAGGACTTACTTGTTTTAATGGCCTAATGAAGTCCATTTTTTCAGCATGTCTTAACCACTTATGATTTAAAAATATATTATGACCATGCTGTTGCCACCTACAGAATACACCCGGTGGGGAGGGGGATGGAAGTGTTTACTAAATCAATTAATAGCAAATTATGCTAATAATGAGGCAAGGGTGGAATTGACAATCAACCATCAAGCTGCAGAAGGACAACACAGCTGAGCAGATGATCAAGCAGCAGGTATCCCCAGAGAAGTATTGAATGATATAAAAGAGATGGCTTTGAAAGCTTTAATCCAGGTGTCGGATGGTAGCACCCCCAATTTGGACTAGCTTGGGTGGCTGCAGCTAAAGCTTTAGGACAATTAGACCATCTTGGGTGCCTGTTAAGTAAGCAAACCAATGCTACCTCCCTCACATTGAGTGGCCTGCTCTGAGACATAGAGACCATCAGACATGCCACCTTGCAGAACAGCGATAGAGTTTTTACTCTGGGCACATGGGCATGGCTGTGTAGACTCTGAGGGCATGTGTTGCATGAACCTCTCCAGCCACAGCAAGTCAATCCACAAGAGCATTCAGGTACTGAAGGAAGAGTTCAAGAAGCTTCAAGTGGAAAACAAAGACTGGTTCAATAAACTCTTCCAAACCAAGGGCCTAAAGGGTTGGATATTATCTAGCTAAAACAGGACTATTCATTCCTTAGTAGTTTTTTTTGTTGTATTGTTAATTGTCCCATGTTTGTTTGGATGCTTTTAGAAAATCTTACAAAATTCTTTCAGTTCCATCTTTGTTGTAAAACAGAAAGGGGGAAGATACCCAACACAGGCTCCTCATGAATACCTTGTAGGACAGAATTGGAAGACAGGATGGTACAAAAACCTCTCAAAGTCTCAGTTTGGGAAGGAAACACCTTAAAAGTACCTAAAAGTATTCTTAAATCCAAAAAGTACCTTAAAAAACTTGAGTATCTCAAGGTATTAATGAGCCCCACTGAGTGTCAGTACAAAGCTCTCAAGAGACTTATTAAAGCAGGTAACTCGGGCCATGATTGCACAAACCTCTCACAGAGTCTGTATCAAAAGGGAAACACCAAGTACCTTAAAATAACTGAAGTAACTTGAAGCATTAATGAGCCGCACTGAGTGTTGTTACTGACAAAGCCTCTCCAGGGACTAATTACAGCAGATAATTGGAGGCCATGATTGCATAAACCTCTCAGAGACTCTGAGGCAAAAGCCAAACCCAAAGTCCTTTGAAAAGTCTGCAGTCCCGGCAAGGAGCATTAAGGATTCCGCAGGGGCATTCCGGACCCAGGCTCCCCAGGGACTCCTTCCAGCAGATCCTTGAGGCCACTGGGATGTGGGCTAGGGGGGGATGCTGAGGGCAGGACAAGGGGCTGACAGTGCCCAGCCTGGCTGGGGCTGTGCCAGGAGGCCCCAGGGCCTCAGGACAAAGTGTCTCCTCACAGCCCTTGGTGGCACAGACCCTGCTGTGGCCCAGGGCACCAAGACTTGGCTTCTCTTTGTCCCCACCTGTCATCACTGCCTCCAGTTCTCTGCTCTGCCTGGGGCCTGGGGACACTTTCTCAGTCATGTCCCTCAGTAGGACCCATTAAATGTCCAAGAAATTTTGGAGTTGGATTCTGCCTTGCAGTTCTGGAGAAGTTTCTTCAGCTCCCTCTCAGGGACTGATGTTCAGGGCCTGAGCACACAGCCCGACTGTCCTTGGGCAGTCTCTGTGCTGCTGAGCTGGGCTGGGCGCCTGGCACAGAGGCAGCTCCTGGTAACCAAGCAGAGCTTCAAAAGCACATTTCTCTTGATGAGCAGCTCTTCTGCCAGCCCAGCAGGGCTGGGGCACTGCCTGCAGCCACCCCGGGCACAGCACAGAGGCACAGAGAGCTTCAGTCAGTCAGGGCTGGGAAGGTGCTGAGAAGTGCCTGGGGCAGAATCACTGCCAGCCCTTGGCACAGGAACCTCTGGCTGCAGGACAATGCAGCTGCAGCTCCTGGAGCCATCTCCTGTAGCTGGAACATCCCAGTGCCTACAGACGCTGTGAATACGTTCTCTGATTCTCTCTTGTGCAGAGCAGCCAGGGGTGCCCAGGGCTGTCCTGCAGAGCAGGGTCCTGCAGCCCAGGGCGCTGTGCTGGGGCAGGGACTCTGCTGCCTGCCAGGGACAGCTCTCAGCCAGCCCTGGCAGCTGCTCCCAGCACTGGGGGACAAGGTCTGGGTGGGAGGAAACAGCTGGTAAGGCTTGGAAGTGTTCTCCTTGTGTGGGGAGGATGCTGCATTGTTCAGGACTGCTCCCAGCATGGCAATTATCTGCAGAAATTTTCAAGTAGATTATACAGGGAGCACAGCAAGGCAGGGGCTGCATAAAAGGGAAAAATTTATTAATCTACTGCTTTGAGGTGCTGGGATGGGAAATTGCACGTAGATATTCATTTCTCAGTTCATGTTTAGAAAAAATGAAAAAAAATTATCTCAGCTCTGTATAAAGCAGGCAGTGACAGAAATCAGCACAGGACCCCTCACAGGCAATGTCAATGTCACTTTTCCAGCCTCCTCAGGGTTGCTCTGACGTTGCCATCAGAGCCTGTAGAGCCAGAGCTGCCTCTGGGCAGTGCCAGAGCTGGGAGGGGTCTGCAGGGCAGAGCTGAGCCCCCAGGGCTGGGCTGGGCTCTGGCAGCACTGGCAGGGCCCAGCCCTGGGCACAGGGAAGCAGCTGCAGGCAGGGACAGCTCCAGGCAGCAGAGCCCTGGGCAGGCAGTGGGGGTAAAGTGCCGCCAGGCTGTGCTGGGATATTTAAAGTCCTCTCCAAACGCAACTATTCCATGATTACTTTTCTTATAGATCCAAATATCAAGGAACCATAGGAAATGTCCAACAGCAGCTCCATCAGGCAATTCCTCCTGCTGGCACTGGCAGACACGCGGCAGCTGCAGCTCCTGCACTTCTGCCTCTTGCTGGGCATCTCCCTGGCTGCCCTCCTGGGCAACGGCCTCATCATCAGCGCCGTAGCCTGCGGCCACCACCTGCACACGCCCATGTTCTTCTTCCTGCTCAACCTGGCCCTTACTGAACTGGGCTCCATCTGTACCACTGTCTCCAAAGCGATGCAGAATTGCCTCTGGGACACCAGGAACATCTCCTACACAGGATGTGCTGCACAGGTCTTTTTCTTTGTGTTTTTCATCTCAGCAGAGCTTTCCCTTCTGACCATCATGTGCTACGACCGCTATGTGTCCATCTGCAAACCCCTGCACTATGGGACCCTCCTGGGTAGCAGAGCTTGTGCCCACATGGCAGCAGCTGCCTGGGCCAGTGCCTTTCTCAATGCCCTCATGCACACGGCCAATACATTTTCCCTGCCCTTGTGCCATGGCAATGCCCTGGGCCAGTTCTTCTGTGAAATCCCACAGATCCTCAAGCTCTCCTGCTCCAAATCCTACCTCAGGGAGCTTGGGCTCATTGCAGTTAGTGTCTGTTTGGTATTTGGTTGTTTTGTGTTCATTGTTTTCTCCTATGTGCAGATCTTCAGGGCTGTGCTGAGGATCCCCTCTGAGGAGGGACGGTACAAAGCTTTTTCCACCTGCCTCCCTCATCTGGCTGTTGTTTTCCTGTTTGTCAGCACTGGAACATTTGCTTACCTGAAGCCCCCCTCCATCTCCTCTCCACCCCTCAATCTGGCCCTGTCAGTTCTGTACTCGGTGATGCCTCCAGCCCTGAACCCACTCATCTACAGCCTGAGGAACCAGGAGCTCAAGGCTGCAGTGTGGAGACTGATGATTGGATGCTTTCAGGAAAATTAAATTGATGGCCAATTGCTGCAAACCACTTCTAATAGAAGTCATCTTATTGTTGGTTTGATTGTAGGGGCTTTTTTTCCTTTATAGTAGTTTTCTCATGTTGTCCACACATAAATGTCTTTTTTGTGCCATTTCTCATTTTCTTTCTCTCCAACTTCCCTGTGGCCACAGACTTTGTCAATGAGGGGTTTCGCTCTGGGTGACATTAAATGAACTAAAGGATCTCCCAGCCAAGATTTCTGCAGAGATGCCCTTGTGTTGCCTTCTCTGGAGCGGCAGACACCAATGTCTGTGTGCAGAGCTGGGGCAGATCAGTGCTGGCCCAGCAGCTGTGCCCAGCAGCAGCAGCACTTGGTGTTGCCAGTGCTGCTGCCGTGGCCCTGCCCCGCTGCCCTGGTGGCCCTGGTGTTGCTGCAGGGCCTGAGTGCTCTCGGGGCCGGGCACAGCCCTGGAGGTGGCAGTGGCGGGGCTGCAGCAGGGACAGGCCAAGAATTATAAATAATTTGTAATATAAATCATCTTTGATAGTTCTTTTGGATTTGTCCTTTTTTTCCCAGTGATTTAGTTTTTATTATTGTCCACAAAGTAAAACCATTGTTAGTGCCATTTCTCATTTTGTTTCTCTGCACTTTCCCTGTGTCCACAGACTGTGTCAATGAGGGGCTGTGCTCTTGGTGTCTTTAAAGGAGCTAAATGATCTCCCAGCAAAGTTTTCTGCAGGGATCCCCTTGTGTTCCCTATTCTGGAGCTGCAGCAGCACTGTCTGAGTGCAGAGCAGGGCCGGATCAGTGCTGAGTCCATCAGTTCTGCTCCTGCTGGCCACACCATTCCTGATCCAGGCCAGGAGCCACTGGCCTTCTTGCCCACCTGGGCACACTGCTGCCTCATGTCCAGCCTGCTGTCCAACAGTGCCCCAGGTCCCTTTCTGCCTGGCTGCTCTCCAGCCACTCTGTCCCCAGCCTGTAGCACTGCAGGGGTTGTTGTGGCCAAAGTGCAGGACTCAGCACTTGGACTTGTTCAACCTCACCTTGCTGGATTTGGGCCCTGGATCCAGCCTGTCCAGGGCCCTGTACAGAGCCGTCCTACCCTCCAGCAGATCAACATTCACACCCAGCTTAGTGCCATCTGCAAATTTGCTGATGCTGAACTCAGTCTCCTCATGCAGATCATCAGTGCAGATACTGAAATCCACGCTGGCTGGCTCTGATCCCTCAGCCATCCTGTGGGTTCCCTGTGATGGCACTCAAGGTGATCTGTTCCATAACCTTGCCGGGCACCCAGGTCAGACTGACAGGCCTGGAGTTCCCCAGCTCCTCCTTCCAGCCCTTCTTGGGGATGGGCTCACATTGGCACCTCCAGTCCTCTGGAACCTCCCTGCTGAGGCAGGACTGATGGTAAATGATAGAGAGCAGCTTGGGGAGCTCATCCACCAGTTTCCTCATCCCTCTAGGTTGGATCCCATCCAACCCCATTCACAGATGAGCACCTGAGTGGCTCAGCAGGTCACCAATGCTTCCTCCTGGATTACAGGGGGGGCTGTTCTGCTCCCTGTGCCCATCAATCAGCTCAGGAGAACACTTGTCCTGAGGATAACCTGTCCTAATATTGAAAATTGAGACAAACAAGATGTTAAGTAGCTCAGCCTTTTGTTTATCTCTAGTTACTATATTTTCCACGGCATCCAATAAAGAGGAGAGGTTCTCCTTATCCCATGTTTTGCTATTAATTTGTTTTATAGAAACATTTTCTATTATTTTTGCAGAAGTGGCCACGTTAATCTCTAAGTGATCTTTCACCTCTCAACTTTTCTTTCTGCATGACCAAATGACATCCTTAAATACTTCCTAAGTTGCTTGGCCTTCTGTCTAAAATTTATGCACCCTCTTTTTTCCCCTGAGTTCCCACAAAAGCTCCATGGGCAGCCAGGCCAGTCGTTCTCCTCACTACATCATCTTTAGCCATACTGGGAAAGGCTGCTCTTTCCCCCTTAAGATTCCTTTTTTGAAATGTGCCCATCCTTCCTGGACCCCTTAGTTTTTAAGGGATGTTTCCCTTCAAAAAATCAGGATCTGATTTGGTACTCCCCAAATCAGCATCCTAAACAGGCCAAAGTCTGCCCTTCCTAATTCCAGTGCAGAAGGTTTGTTGCTGCCCCTCCTTATTTCACAGAAGATCACAGAGTGGGCTATGACATCACAGAATGGGGTACATGAGGTCATAGAGCAGCTATGACATCACAGACTGCCTCTGTGATATCACAGAGCAGGCTGTGACATCACAGGTTGGAGGTATGACATCACAGAGCAAACTGAGACATCACAGAGCAGGCTGTGGCATCACAGAGGGACTGTGTGACATCCCGGCAGGGCTGTGTCAGGTCACTGGGTTGGTCACTCTGCCCCAGCTCCCTCTCACAGTTTCTCCCAACAAGTCCAATGCTGTTCGTGCCCAGCAGGGTCCCTGTCCCGTGGGATCCCCCCGGCCCACCTGGAGCCACAGCCTCCACCAAAGGATGTTCCACAGGATCCACCCCAGAGCCTGACATGGGGACAAGGGGCCAGGGCTGTATTACCAGGACACCAAGGATGGATCGTGACACCCGGTCACTGTGGCCAGCTTTGGGTTGCCCAGGGCAGGAACAATGTCTGGCAGATGGAGCAGGGTCTGGGAAGGGCCTCCAAGGTGGGGCTGGAGCCCTTGGGCTGTGAGCAGAGGCTGAGGGAGCTGGGCTGGTCCAGCCTGGAGCAGGGAAGGCTGAGGGGCTCCTCATCCCAGCCTGGCAGTGCCAGCAAAGAGGGGATGGAGAACACAGAGCCAGGCTCTTCACAGGGGGCTGGGGGGAGACAAAAGCCAATGGGTGGAAGGGGAAAGAGGGGAGATCAGCCAGAATAGGAGGAGATGAAATGAATCGGGCTGCTTTCAGAATTTCCTCAACACCAAGAGCAGCCTGACCTCCCTTCTCCATCTACCACTGATAGATTTGGAAATCAGGAATTGTTTGAACTGTTCTGTCCTCAGTCCAGGACAAGAATCCTGATACAAGAACTTAATTGTGTTTATATCTATCAAAGAACCACGTTTGTCAAAAATTAATTTTAGTATGTAAATCAGTTGTGAATAGTGGATTCATCAGACACTGCTGGGACATTGTACATAGCTCAAGGAAAAGTTTGTAGCTGTGTGATTGTTATTTTAATTGTGTAATTTTTATTACGTAGTATCCTGTTCAACTGTGGTCTTTTGGCTAGGTCCAGTGTGGGCTGGAGGGAGCTCAGATTTGCACAAGTCTGCTCTGAGTTCCAGCCATGGATGGGGAAAATGGTGGGGTGGGGGTAGGGACAGAGCCTGATTGATTGTCAGCCATGAAAGGCCTTGATTTTTATACCCAGTCAAACTGCATGAGGAGGTACTTGGATTCACTGTCAATTGGAGATTGCACATATCAATAAATTTACAGGAAAACAAAACTAAACGAAACAGAACCAAAAAAATCTTTTCTGGCTGTCTTTTTAAATATCATGTATTCACTTTGAATACACTACTGAGATCTACTTAAACACAAAGGATTTGAAAATTAAAATCAAATTACTCCCAGAAGCTTGCCTGGTTAAGGTGTTCTGAATGTTAATGAGCCCTCGGACACTGAATTCCTGCACTGAAGAGCTGAAGGCTGAACAAGCCTCTGGAGCAGTGAAATTCAGCAGCAGCCTCCAAGGTGCTGAGGATGTCAGCAGCCCCCACTGAGGCCATCCCTGCCCAGAGACCGTGGGGGAATGGGCAGACAAGGAGAGCGTCCCTGGGGCTGGGGCAGCACAACTCAGAGGCACCAGCAGCTCCAGCTGGGAAATGGAGTGTGGAATGTGGCTGGGAAAGCCCTGCCTGGGCTGGGCCAAGCAGGACACACAAGCCCTGACTCCCAAACCCCAAACAACTCTCTCAGTGAGACATTTTAATGGAATTACAATTGTTTGTGTACTCTGAGTTAGGCACACTGGAGAAACACCAATACAAGAGATTCTGTGGAGCACAGAAGAACAAAACAGCCTTTACTGGGTACTTTAGAAAATCAGAGAAACTTTGGCAAAAGGTTTATTATAGCTTTGTAGTGGTTTTGGTTTGTTAATTTAAGATTTTTCGAATTCTGGGATTTCTTAAGTAATGTATTGATGAGTATGGTGGGTTTTGTTGTCAATTAATTAGTTATGAAATAATTTTGTTGTGAGATAGGATTGCGAGAAAGGTACAGTAGGCCTAAAATTTTAAGAGGGTATAAAGAAATTTTTATTTAAATATAAATTTAAAAAGAAAAAAAGTAGTAAGAATTAAAATCTTTGGAACACTTTTTTCTTTAAGATATTTTTTTACTGACAATGGAAAGAAACTAAACTTAAAATTTCTAGTTAGGGTACTATTTCTAGAATAGTCGTTTTTAGTTCACTTTGGGAGAGAAGGTTTTCTTGTTAAGATTGTGGAGATTTTTTTACAAGAGGAAACAGTGGATTTTTTGATGTTCTTAATTCTCTCATGGATAACAGTTGTCTAGGGAATTTTGTTATTGTGAAGTTACTTTTATTGCTTCAAGCTTTTTTACAGCTTGTTGATGGGCCATGTCGACTTCTGGGGTATTGCTTTAAACACGAGTTGTTTAAAGGTAAAAGTTTTTATTATTAAGTTCAAAATTATTTTTATCTCTGGGAATAGAGATTTTCTTTTGGGGATACTGGATTACTTTTTTTACCCTGTTTAAACTTTTTATGAAATTACAGTTATTTTAACATTTGTTTATTTAAGTATGGAGGTTTTTGTTTGATATTATTTTGATTTTTTTCTGTAGTTTTATGTGTTATAAAGAAAAAGTGTTCTTTCTCTATAGTTTATAAGACAATTTAATTTTTAAGATTAGGGATTTTTTTTCTTTTTTTGTTAATTAGGATTTCAATGCTTCTTTACTTACTTTGGTGGTTTTACATTGTTTCTTTATATGCTTGTATTTTGTTTTTCTTTTACTCAAGGGAGGATTGAAGTATTGAAAAGGTTACTGATCCGCCTGTAAATTCTGGTGGGAGTTGTGGTTGGGTTGTGTTAGGATTGGTTTTATGGTTGGTTTTGGGAGGTTTTTTGTGTTTAAGTTTTTAGTTGTAGGGCTATTTTCTATGGGTTGTAAGTTGTAGTATTTTTGGTTTTAGCTGTGTTGGGGGGAGGGGGCCTGATGGTAAGATTTTAATAGGTGTGGCTGGTTTTGTACTGGTTGGGGTTTTGTGGCCTCTTTTGTTTTCCTGTTTGGGAGTTGTTGGGGTTTGGTTTGGTTAGAATGGGGCCAAGGGCGGGGGGTGGGGGCAGCCTGGGGAGGGGGGAAGTGGCTCAGCCCACGGCAGGGTTGCTTGGTTTGGTTTGGTTTGGTTTGGTTTGGTTTGCTTTGCTTTGCTTTGCTTTGCTTTGCTTTGCTTTGCTTTGCTTTGCTTTCCTTTGCTTTCCTTTGCTTTGCTTTGGTTGAGATGGGGGCCAGGGCTGGGGCCCACTGCTTCTTTGCTGACTTGAAAAGAAAGAGGAGGTTCCTGGGTTTCTTTGTCTTTAATATGCGTGTATCACAGAGGCGTGTTTGGTATCTTAGTGGTTTAACAGATTGTCAGTTACACAAAAATTTTTGTATTACTTTTTAAAATTCTTCTCATGTCAAACTGACAGATATTCAATCAACAGAAAACACTTCTCAAAACATTGACTTGGTCCATTCAAATTCACAAACTCTAAGCCTGTTCAATTTAATGTTAATCAAAATCTGCAGGAGCACAGAAACAGAAGACGACACAAAACAGAGAAAGAAAGAAAAGCCAGCACTGTTCCGCCTTCTTTTGTTTTTATGGTGCCCCATAGTGTCACAATGGTGCCTTGGATCCATGGGGCCCTGCAGTGTCATAATGGTGCTTTGATTCCATGGGGTCCAGCAGTGTCACAAGAGACCCTGCTTTCAATTGGATTCCACAGTGTTGCAATGGCCCCAAGGTTCCAGAAGGCCCTGCAGTGTCACAATGGTCCCAATGATTCGATGAGGCCTTGCAGTGCCACGATGATCTCTGTGCTTCCACAAGCCACACAATGTCATGTGACTCCTCTATTCCATGAGCCCTGCAATGTCACAATGGACCTTTGGACCCTGGGGGTTTGCAGTGTCACAATGGTCTCCTTTGGCTCCACAGTATCACAATGGACCGTTGATAATAGGAGGCCACTCTGTGTCACCCTGGAGCTTTGGTTCCATGCAGGCCTGCAGTGTCACAATGAACTCTTGGTTCAATGGGGTTCCACAATGTCACCATGGCCCTGACGTTCCAGGCAACCCTGCAGTGTCACAATGATCTCCTTTGGTTCTCCAGTGTCACAATGAAATACTGATGACATCAGGCCCTGCAATGTCACAATGGACCTTTGGTTCCATGCAGCCCTGCAGTGTCACAAAGGCCTCTCTGGTTTCACGAGGCCCCACAGTATCACAATGGTCCTCTTGGTTCTTTGGAGACCCCCAGGGTCACAATGGTCTCACTGGTTTCATGAGGCCTCACAGTGTCACAATGCTTTGCTTATTCCATGGGGCCTCATAGTGTCACAATGATCTCCATGATTTCATGAGTACCCTCAGTGTCACAATGGCCCTTGGTTCCATGAGGCCTTGCAATGTCACAATGGACCTTTGGATCCATGGGGTCTCACAGTGTCGCAATGGCCTTTTGGTTCCATGACATTCCAAAGTGTCACAATGGTCTCCACAGTTCCATGAGGCCCCATGGTGTCACAATGGACCGTTGGTTTTATGGGGCCTCTCAGTGTCACAATGGTCCCTACATTCCATGGACCCACAGTGTCAGTACAGCCCTCTTGGTTCCATGAGGCCCAGCAATGTCACAGTGCTCTCCATGATTCCATGAGGCCCCAGAGTGTCACAATGGTCTCTTGGTCTCATAGGGCCCAACAGTGTCACTATCGTCCCTTGGTCTCACAGGCCCCACAGTGTCACAATGCTCCCTTGGTTCCATGGGCCCTGTGCTGCCCATTCCCCCTCCCCTTCTCAGGCCACCCTGCCAGCTGAGAAATGCTCCTTGGGGCTCGGCCTTGGCCAACAGCCCCTGGGCTCAGCTCCTCTGCAGCTCATCACAAACACTGTCTGCTCCAGCCACTGCTGCTACCCAACCAGCTCCTGGTTTCTGCAGGAGCAGCCCTGGGAACTGTTTTTGTTCCCTCAGTCGCACAATATCCCTGTTCTCACCCTGCCAAAGAAAGCTGTTGCTGCCAAGGGCAGCCAGGATGAGCCATTGCTGGGACTGAAGCCCCTCTCTTGGGGCCCTGCACACAGCGCTCCAAAAGGAGCCCTTGGAGCTCTCCTGGGCCAGCGACTCCTTCTGAGTGGGGCCTCTCCCAGCCGGGAACTCTCCTGTTTGCTGCACTCGGGGATCCCAAACACTGACAGAGCCTGGGCTGATCCCCCCACTCCTCCAGGCTCAACCCTTTACTCTTTGCTGGGGAGATGCCAAAGGATCCACAGGGAGCATTTCCTGCCCTCAGGGGAATTTCTCCCAGGTGCCTTGCACTGACTCTTTGTGTCTGTGTGCACACAGGAGTGCCTGTGCTGGGGAAATGTGGCAGAAATGCTGCTCTCTGAGGGGTTTGAGTGCCTTGGATAGCTGAGTCAGTCAGACGTGTAGGTAAGGTTAAGTCACAAGGTCTAAGTGAAGTTAAATGATGTTAAGAGTTGTTTTTTTTCTAAGTTTTTAAGTTTAATATAAGTTATAAGCTAAGTTAAATATTGTTAAGTGTTATTCCTCTTTTAAATTGATAAGTCATAGGTTATAATTTAAGGTAAATACTTTTTAACAAGTTTTTTTGCAAACCTTGCAAGGTTTGCAATCACAATCCTCCTTGCCACAGGATCAGGCACCTGCCTCTAATCAGATCCAGTCAGCCTTGCTGCAAATGCCATGAAAGACTCATCAAATCAACTCCCTGGACAATGGTCACAAATGGCTACCTCGGAGCAGCCATTTCCAGGGTCTAAACAATCACTGCCATGCCCAGTGTGTCGCACTGGTCAAGCACAATGGGATCGAATCCACTCTGCCCTGGGTATTTTCATAAAGCCCAGTGCCCAACAGCATGTCAGCCACATCCACACGCCTGGGGTCCTATGGCCTCAGTGCAGCCTTCTGCACCACTGCGTCAGCTGCCAAATGAGCCCACTTGGTCTCAAAAACATCACCTTGCACAGGGTCAAAAAGACAGCGCGCCACATGACGGAGGTCAAGAGGCGTCAGCACATCCATAACAACCCTCCAGAGAGTCTGCATAACCTCATCAGACCCCAAACCATGCTGAGCAACCGCATCATGGACTTCCCTCTCCAGCTTATACAAAAGCAGTTAATGGGTGTTATGAGTAAAACCCCTGTGCAGAGGGAAAGCCTGGGAAGCCCCTGGCAAAGCCATCGCACCTGCTATGTCCCGGTACTTGGGCCCCACAGGGACAAGAGTAGATGATTGACTGGGTGTCAACTCAACACCCCTTGCCCCTGCACCCCCAGCAGCACCGGCAGAGCCAGAGGAGCCCACTCCGCAACCCTGCAGATGCCGCGAGGAGGCAGGCTCAGTCATCTCATCAGACTTAGTTTTGGCTTCTCACCAGAAACGCACGGGGTCCCTCAGACACACAGTCACCTGGCACGAGGGAAGTGTCCACAAATTCAATGAGGAGGCGCCACAGCCCCGGGAACCTAATGGCCTCCTGCTGGCCATGTCAGCAGTCACGCTAAAGGTAAATACCTCAGCGCCCTGTCGTGCCACAGCCCTGGCAGGGGGCGCCTTGGCGGGCACAGGTGCTGGCATAGCCTGCAAATCCGGTGTGGACTGGGATGATGTGAACAGTGGTCAAAAGGGTTTTCAGGATGAGAGAGAGACAAGAATGTTGACTCCATGATCAGAAGGCTTGATGTATTATTTTATTATATATATACTACATTATACCTAAGCTAAAAAGAAATAGAAAGGAAAAGATTTCTCACAAGGCTAAGCTTAGAATGGAATTGAAAAGAATGGATAGCAAAGATCTGTGTCTTGGCAGAGAGCGAGACCCAGCTCTGCTGTGAGTGGTCAGTAAATCCAAACATCCACAGGAGACCAATCACGGATCCACCTATTGCATTCCGCAGCAGCAAAAAAACCATTGTTTACACTTTGTTGCTGGAACTTCTCAGCTTCAGCAGGAAAAATCCAAATGAAAGGATTTTAATGAAAAGATGTCTGTGACAGGACGAGACTGGCCTGGTGCCCCTGTCCCCGACACAGAGGAGGGGAGGGGCACTGAGAGAGGTGCAGCACGTGGAGCAATGGGGAGTGGGGCCAGAGAGGAAAGGGAAAACAGGGATGGACAGTTCACAGGGAAGGAAAAGGGATGGGCAAGAGGAAGAAATTTGAAGCAGGAAGAATAAAGAAAGCAAAGGTGAAGCCAAGGAAATGCTCAAGGTATTTTTGGGGTGGCTGCCAGGCAGCCCTGGCTCTGAGCAACAGCGTCTCCAGTGGGACAGGAAACTCCCAGCTGATGGGAACAAACGTTCTGGCTGACTGCACAGGCCAGGACAAAGCTGAGTGGTTTCCCTGGTGTCCCCCAGCCCTTGCTGGCTCCAGGGGCTGATGGCATTTGTGCTCCCTCATGTTCATGTCCCCACACCAACAGCATGGGGGTGCTCCCCTGCTGTGTGCAATGCAAACAGGGGCTGCTGAGCCAGTGCTGCCGTGTCTGTGCCTGCAAGGATGGGGCACCTGTGTGAGCTGGGGGAGAGGCCAGGGCTGCAGAGGGGGGATGTTGTTGGCAGCTCCATGAGGACGCTCTGGGATGCTGCCCTGGGCTGTGCAGCACACTGGGGATGGATCAGCCCCTGCTCTGCTGCTCCTTCCCGTCTGCCCCAGGGCCCTTGCAGAGCCCCAGCCATGCTGTTTGCCCCCAGCCTGCCCACGGCCAGCCTGGGGCTGCTCATGGGGCTTTTCTGTGCTGAGCATTGGCCTGGGTGTGTTCTTGAGAGAGCCTGGGCAAGGAGCCTGGAGCCCCCAGGGCCTGGCCTGAGGCGTCAGCGCTGCCCCAGCAGTGCCCATGGCCTGTCCCTGCTGCAGCCCCGGCACTGCCACCCCCAGGGCTGTGCCCGGCCCCGAGAGCACTCAGGCCCTGCAGCAACACCAGGACCGCCAGGGCAGCGGGGCAGGGCCACGGCAGCAGCACTGGCAACACCAAGTGCTGCTGCTGCTGGGCACAGCTGCTGGGCCAGCACTGATCTGCCCCAGCTCTGCACACAGACATTGCTGCTGCAGCTCCAGTGAAGGCAACATAAAGGGATCTCCCATGAAAACTCCACTGGGAGATCCTTTATCTCCTTTAAAGCCACCAAGAGACCAGCTCCTCATTGACACAGTCTGAGGCCAAAGTGAATTTTGGAGAAGCAAAATAAGAAATTGCAGAAAAAATGGCCTTGGTTTAGGGAGAATATTAAAAAAATGAAAACAGAAGAAAAAAAAAAAACAATCCAACAAGAAGTATCAAACGTTACTTTTATTTCAAGACATATGCAGATATTGGCAACCAGTTTAATGTTTCCTAAATGGTCCACTCATCAGTGTCCACACTGCAGCCTTGAGCTCCTGGTTCCTCAGGCTGTAGATGAGGGGGTTCAGGGCTGGAGGCACCACCGAGTACAGAACTGACAGGGCCAGATCCAGGGATGGGGAGGACATGGAGGGGGGCTTCAGGTAGGCAAAAAACCCAGTGCTGAGAAACAGGGAGAGCACAGCCAGGTGAGGGAGGCAGGTGGAAAAGGCTTTGTGCCGTCCCTGCTCAGAGGGGATCCTCAAAACGGCCCTGAAGATCTGCACATAGGAGAAAACAATGAACAAAAAACAGCTAAATACTAGACAGACAGAAAACACAAGAAGCCCAAGTTCCCTGAGGTAGGATTTGGAGCAGGAGAGATTGAGGATCTGGGGGATTTCACAGAAAAACTGGCCCAGGACATTTCCATGGCACAGGGGCAGGGAAAATGTATTGGCTGTGTGCATGAGAGCATTGAGAAAGGCACTGGCCCAGGCAGCTGCTGCCATGTGGGCACAAGCTCTGCTGCCCAGGAGGGTCCCGTAGTGCAGGGGTTTGCAGATGGACACGTAGCGGTCATAGCACATGATGGTCAGGAGGGAAAGTTCTGCTCCCATGAAGAAGATAAGCAGAAATACTTGGACAGCACATCCTGTGTAGGAGATGTCCCTGGTGTCCCAGAGGGAATTGTGCATGGCTTTGGGGACAGTGGTGCAGATGGAGCCCAGGTCAGTGAGGGCCAGGTTGAGCAGGAAGAAGAACATGGGCGTGTGCAGGTGGTGGCCGCAGGCTACGGCGCTGATGATGAGGCCGTTGCCCAGGAGGGCAGCCAGGGAGATGCCCAGCAAGAGGCAGAAGGGCAGGAGCTGCAGCTGTCGCATGTCTGTCAATGCCAGCAGGAGGAAGTGGCTGATGGAGCTGCTGTTGGACATTTCTTGGTTCTGGACACTTTGATCTGTTCAAAGACAACATTGACAATTTGGACAAAATAGTTTTAGTCAATGCTATGCTATTTTCTTACAGAACCACTAAAAATTGCTTCTCTTTCTTTGGGGAAATTTCATTTACCTTTTTTTTTTCAGTGTAGCTTTGGGCTCCAAAGTAACTGTGTGTTTTTTAGAAGAGACAGAAGTCCTGTTCTCAGCATTGCTCTCAGGCTGAACACTGGGGAGCCCAGAGGGAAAACAGGGCTCCCTGTGCCCCAGTGCAGTCAAACCTGCTGGGCCAACACAGGTGCTCTTTGCTCATTTCCCCTCGCTCTAGTACAGGATGTACCAATTTAAAACTGCACTTAAAAATAACGAGGCTTTTTTTGATGACTCCAGTTTCAAAATCAATCTTTCCAATTCTTTTCTCTCTCCCTATGCAGCTGGACATGGAGGGATACCAAGGGCTGGCCTGGCTCTCTGCTGCCTGGAGTTGTGCCTACTGGGAGCTGTTTCTCTCTATCCAAGCCTTGTCCCTGCCAGTGCTGCCAGAGCCCAGCCCAGCCCTGGGGGCTCAGCTCTGCCCTGCACACCCCTCCCAGCACAGGGCACTGCCCGGGGGCATCTCCCTGCAGCAGGGCCTTAAGGGCAGGGCAGACAAACAGAGATGCTGCAAGCCAAGGAGCTGCTGCTGCTGTCTGTAGGGAGAGGAGGCTGAGGAGGCACTTTCTGAGGGAGATCACAGGCCCATCTGCTGATACCCAGGGTGACAGTCCAGGAGTGTCAGTGACACAGCCAAAGCTGACAGCCCCTTTCCCTTCCCTTAGGAGAAAGCTGAGAGCAGCCCTGGCCATGCAGGCAGATTCCTGGAGGAAATCTGCCCTGATGGGGGTGGCTCCTTCCACCTCCAACTTCTCCCCT
Organism: Zonotrichia leucophrys gambelii; assembly: GCF_028769735.1. Lineage (NCBI taxonomy): Eukaryota > Metazoa > Chordata > Aves > Passeriformes > Passerellidae > Zonotrichia > Zonotrichia leucophrys. The sequence continues at coordinate 23,231 of NW_026992549.1, forward strand.
GCAGCGTCCATGGGGAGCTGCCAGGCAGGCTGAGAGCTGCCCCTGGCAGGTGGCACATGCCCTGGGCTGGCCAAGAGCCCTGAGGGCTGCAGGAGCTGCTCTGCAGGACAGCCCTGGGCAGCCCTGGCTGCAGCCCCAGCTTCAGCCCCTGCAGCCGTCCCTGGCAGCAGGAGCCGTCCTGCCCTGTCCCTCTGATGGTGCCCAGGGCAGCCCTGCTCTGCAGCACATCCTCCTCCTGCTCCTCCTGTGCCAGAGAGAAACTGGGAGAGTCCTCCTGACACATCCCCCAGGCTGTGGGGTGTGCTGGCTTCAGGAGATCCCTCCAGGAGCACAGGGGACATTGCCCTGCACCCACACACTCACCATGCACAGGGCTGTGAAGATCTTTCCCCAAGTGAAGTCTCAGCTCAATGTCTTCCCAATCCTGATTGCCTTCAGCCTGTCTCTGCCTGGCTCCTGTCCCCTCAGTGCCTGCAGGCAGAGCCCTCAGCCCTGCTGGGCTGGGAGAGGAGCTGGTCCTGGGAAGAGCTGTTCCTTTAAAGCTCAGCAGCACAGACACAGCACAAGGACCTTAATGAGCCTCTTGGGGATTTGGTGCTGTTTACATTGTTGCCCGAATGATAAAGGACACAAAACTCGGATAAGTTTTGTGCGGCGCTTTATTGAAGGGCCCGGGGGCCTGCGGACTAGCGTCCCCAAAAACAGAACCCCAAAATTCACACATGGGTGTTTTCCTTTTATATACATGCAATTCATAACAAAGTCTCCAAGAAACAGGTCCCTTTGCCAAGTGACATACTCCTTGTAATACATTCCTTAGTTCACAAGCAAAATCATAAATCTTCTGCTTGTCTTATTGTATGCTGCCCCCAAACCAGTTAGTCTTCTTACTCTCCTACCCTGGTTTAATGTTTATTTAACTTCCTAAGACTACCTGCTAAGTTACACACAAAACTCAACACATACTATCAACGGCTACAAAACTGTTTTTAACAAACCAATTCACACACACAACTCATAACTAAACTATAATAAAACATTTTGCTAAATTTCATTTCTTTTTCCAACGTTTCCCCCCTTTTGAGCATCCTTCAGTCCTGCTGCAAAGATGCTCAACCAACAGTATTGACAGTAACATCTTCATAACGAGGTGGGGGATGTTCTTCATTCTGCCGCCCGCGGGTCATTGCCTTCAGCAACCGGAGAGATCGCTTCTTTTCCTTTTCGATCACACCTAAAAGGCATCTATATACAATCCATATAGTCACCAAAAATACCAAAAGCATTAGTACATACTGTATAACGGAAGTAATCCAGCCAGACAGGTGAAGCCTCAAAGAATCAAATACTGCCCTTATCCAATTATGCTGTGCTTCCTTTTCAATTTCCTTGGGTTTTGTTTCCACTTCTGCCAATTGGGAGATATCTTTCTCCAGTTCAAGTGCAACATTTGGAATGTGTATACAGCAATGATCTATTCTCCTACTCAGGTAACCACAAACTCCATGTTCTTTTAACAGTAGCAAATCCAATGCCATTCTGTTTTGTAGGGTCATTCTTGATGTAGCTTGCAATTGCAAATTTAGATCTTCAAATCCCTTCTTAGTAGCTGCTGCCAATCTTTCTGTCTGTCCTAACAAGTTGTTGAGCATTTCCCTATTTCGATATGTTGCTATCGGAGGGAATAATGACTCTAATATCCACCCAAATTGTACTCCTGCGCCAGGTTCATGCCACTGCTCCTCTAGGGATTCTTCCCTCCTTTTGAGTCCTTTCCTTTGGATCAATCTATTCTGTTTCCAGTATGGACACAATGTGGGAACCCCTAGGGTAATTTGTGTTACTGATCCATCTAGAGATAAGTGTGTGGTCCACTGTCCGTGTCCCAACACCCAGACTAGATTTCCAGGACTGTGCACAGTAGTATATCTACAATCTATAGGTCCATCCATGGAGTCTCTGCTAACCGTGTGATTATACCCCCTACACTCACATTCCCATTTTAATGCCATTTTCACTGGTACCAATCCAATTTGGTCTTCCGGTGTATCACATGTAAAAACCTCAGTACAATTCCAATCCTCTTTCTGCGGTCTGAACTCCCGGGAAGATGTAGACGTGATGATGGCCCTATAATGTGACTGATTCTTTACCCCTAACCATTGGATGCACCATTGTACTTCCCCAAGGTAATTATAGTGTTCCAAAACACTGGGTCCCCACAATGTCTTCCAACTTTTCCAGGTGTCAAAATTCTGTGTGATATTCTGACAACTCATCTCATTTCGGTGGGATTTCATTCTTATTCGTACTATATTGCATGGCTCATCTACTGCGGTTGCAATCAAACACCTCCTGGTATTTTGAATCCAACCATGATGATTGGGTTTCATTTCACATTCCTCTTTAGTCATAGCCTGAATGGTCATGCACAAATCCCTCCATACCTCTACTTGTTTGGGAACTGACTGGCAGGACCATGAAACATTCTTGAATGATTCAGGCATTTTGGTTACCGGTATTATTCCCCAGGGAATTGGTTCACCTGCAGCCTGTGGTAATGGCAGACAAGCTGTTATTTTAGTCACGTTCTGCATGATCCCAAAATCTCTAATTAATCCTACCACTAGGTTTTCCTGCTCAGCATTTCGTTCTATTGTATCATTAGCCTCCCGTCTTCTCCTTCTACCGTGTCTCTGTGAGGATGACATCATTCTGTCATGCCTCCACCATGCATTTCCTATTCTAGGATTAGTGACATTCAACCACCCACAACCTTTGCCTCCCTTCTCCCACCAGCTGGTCCCGTCCTCTACTCTGTCCCAAGTCAGTTCCCTATTTTGCTTCCACCCAGCATGATCCCCAGTCCATGGCAAAACCCTCATACTCACTCTTTTGTAATCAAAACTATCCCGTATTTTGACCAAGCATGTATATTCTCCCGTATCGTTTGTGGTTACCTTAGTAAGATTCAGTACCGTGTTTCCTTGTTGTTTATCCTGATCCCAACCGACTTCTATCTTGCCTCGGCTTCTTTCAGCCCCCCGTTGCCATATTGCAATAACTTCACCGGCCTCAACTTTCTGGCTGTGAAACATAACACAAGTTAATTGAACATCCATCCCTTCCATGGCTGTAACCTTTGTTCCTTTAACTTATACTAAAATAGACCCTTGAACGGGTACCAGTCTCATGATCTCTAGCAGCAATATAATTAAGAAGGCGGCTTTGCGCGGAAGATCATCCGGGTTGGAGACACTATCTGGGTTTCCCATTGGAACGGTGCCTTCTTTACCCTGGTGTAATGGATCCAAGCGTCCATCCCCTGGACCTTCACTGCCGTGTAGGTCGTCATCATCACCTGGTGGGGTCCGCTCCATGATTCCCGTAGCGGATCCGTAATCCACTTCTTGACGTACACCTGGTCCCCAGTCTGGATGTCGTGGACAGAGTTCTCCAGCGTGAGCGGTTTATTCCACTGTAACGTATTTCTTAAAGAATTCAAACTCTTATTAAGTGACATAACATACTCTGCAATTGCCTGATCCCCACTCGCATGTACCTCCCCTTTTAATACAGTTGCATGATATGGTTTGCCATATAGTATCTCATATGGACTTACGCCTGCCTTTTCCCTCGGTTTAATTCGAATCCTGAGTAGGGCCAAAGGCAAAGCCTGAGGCCAGTGCAGTTTAGCTTCCTGGCAAATCCTTTTGATTTGTCCTTTCAGAGTTTGATTCATTCTTTCCACCTGCCCACTAGACTGAGGTCTCCAGGGGGTATACAAATTCCAGGTTATATCTAACATCTGTGCTAATTCCTGCACTACCCCGGCTATAAAATGCAGACCCCTATCAGACGACAATCCTAAGGGTACTCCAAATCTTGGTATTATTTCGTTTAACAAGGTTTTTACCACCTCCTTAGCCTGATTAGTTCTACACGGAAAAGCTTCTGGCCACCCTGAAAACGTACATACGTACACTAACAAGTATCTGTATCCCTGTGCCCTAGGCAATTCAGAAAATCAACTTGCCAATAATCTCCTGGTTGTGGCCCAATTTGCAACTTTCCCCTTTGTATTTGTCTCCTAGCTACTGGATTATTTTTCAAACATACCGGGCACATTGCATTAACTCTTTTTGCCATTGTTAACATCTGATTAGAGATTATCTCATTCTTTAAAAATTTTACCAATGCTTCTGCTCCCCAATGGCATTTATTATGTTCTGATTCCAAAATAAATTTCATTATGCGAGTAGGTACCACTATTTGTCCCATCGGTGTAACATACCACCCGAGCTGATTCCTCTGTGCCCCTAGCAAGTTTATTAGTTTTCCATCTTCTATTGAATATTTGGGCTCCTGATTCAGGTATGGGGTAGCCGGATTTGTTCTTACCGGTACCAATGCCATTTGAGTCCATACTTCCCGTGCCACTTGCCGTGCTGTAACATCAGCAAATCGATTTCCTCTGTAAGCTTCTCCTTCCGCATTCTGATGTCCTCTAACATGCATTACTGCAACTGCTTTGGGACTATGTACCGCATCCAGTAGCTGTAGCACTTCCTCCCGGTGCTTGATGTTGGTTCCTGTGAATTCAAAAGCCCCCTTTCTTTCCATAACGCCCATGTACATGAACCACACCAAAGGCATATTTAGAATCTGTCCAGATATTAACCCTTTTGTCCTTGCTCAAGTACAGAGCTCTGGTGAGTCCAATCACCTCTGCCTTCTGGGCCGAAGTTCCAGGTAACAAAGCCTTTGCTTCTATTACCTGATCCAATGTTACCACTGCATACCCAGCATAGCGAGTCCCATTCTCGACAAAACTGGATCCATCAATGTATAGTTCCCATTCGGGTCTTCCAATGGTTCATCCTTTAGGTCAGGTCTGCTGGCATACACTTGTTCAATTACCTCCACGCAATCGTGCACCAGTCCCCCAGCCTCCTGGTCACTGCGTAAAAACTCTGCTGGATTAACATGGTTAGTAGTCTTTATTTCAATATCATCCTGCTCTCTCAGGATAGCCTGGTATTGCAACATTCGACTTGATGATAGCCAGTGACCCCCCCTTTTGCTCCAAAACAGCCATGACCATATGGGGAACAAACACTTTCATTTTTGCCCTCAAAGTCAATTTCTGGGCCTCCTGAATAAGGATTATTGTTGCCACCATGGCTTGTAAACACGAGGGCCACCAAGAACTTACCGAATCCAGTTGTTTAGAGCAGTATCCTACTGGCCTCTTCCATGATCCCACCTTCTGGGTGAGGACCCCCAATGCCAGTTTTTGTCTCTCATTCACATACAACTGGAATTCCTTGGTCAGGTCAGGGAGCCCTAGGGCTGGGGCCTCCTTTAGTGCCTGCTTCAATTCCTGGAAGGCCTTCTTTTGTTGTGTCATCCATTCCAACCGATGCTGCTTCAAGGCCTCATACAGTGGCTTGGCTAGGAGACCGAAATTCATGATGCACAGTCGACACCATCCCACCATTCCTAGAAAAGATCTCAATTCCTGATGGTTACGAGGCAAAGGAATAGCACATATTGCCTCTATTCGGTTAACTCCCAAACGTCTCTGCCCTTGTGTGATCTCACAACCGAGATAAATAATGCTATTTTTGATCAATTGAGCCTTTTCCTTAGAGACCCTGTACCCTGCTTGGCCAAGCATATTAAGTAATTTAATTGTTAATTCCACACACATGTCCCTTTCCTTAGTGGCCAGAAAAATGTCGTTACGTACTGCAGGACTACATACAAGGATGGAGATATTGTTACCTGGGCTATCTTCCATTCCTCCAGCTCCTTGGCCAGTTGATTTCCAAAAATAGTGGGGCTGAGCTTAAATCCTTGTGGGAGTCTTGTCCACGTAAGCTGCCTCTTACTCCCAAAATCAGGACTCTCCCACGCGAAGGCAAAATATTTCCTACTCTCTACTGCCAGTGGGATGCAGAAGAAAGCATCTTTAAGATCAATCACAGAAAACCATTTAAACTCCTCCGATACAGATGTTAACAATGTGTAAGGATTAGCAACAACTGGATGTATGTTCTTTACTATTTCATTAATAGCTCCCAAGTCCTGTACCAAATGACATTTACCATTAGGCTTTTTCACTGGAAAAATTGGAGTATTATACTCTGATTCACATTCCTGTAATATTCCTTGAACCAAAAATTGTTTAATTAACGGGGCTACTCCCCTCCTTGCCTCAAGCTTCAAGGGGTATAGCTTTACCCTCACTGGTCGGGCCCCTTCCTTTAGTTCCACCTTTACTGGCTGGGCAGCTTTAGATTTTCCGGGGACCCCTGACTCCCACACCCAGGGTACTACAGCCTGCTCAATTTCTTCTGGAATAGGAGAGGCATCCACTTCCTTAATCACAAAAATGCCCCTTATTTGTTCCTCAGGTATCTCCAATTTCACCCTTCCCCCTTCAAATATTATTTTCACATTAAGTCGGGACAATAGGTCTCTGCCAAGAAGGGGTGTGGGGCAATTTGGCATATACAAAAATTGATGATCTAATTCCTTCCCCCCAAAACTAAGATTTAAAGGTTGTAAAAATGGTTGTTCCTCCAGCTTCCTTGTTGCCCCCACCACCTGTGCCGTTGTGTCACTCAAAGGTCCCAATCGTCTATTAAGTACAGAATATGGTAGCTCCAGTGTCTACCATAAATTCCTGACCTTTCCCATTTATCTCTAAAACTACCCTTAAACCTTGGTCTAGTCAGCTCTGATTTTGACAGTTTCCCAAAACTAGTGCTTGAGCGGCCTCTGCTGGTCCTCCCATAAATCCTCCCACAGGAGTATTCCCTATTAATCCCATGTTACCCCCTCTAATCGGGCATTCATTTTTCCAGTGCCCCAATTGTCGGCAAAATGCACACTGGTTTGGATCCAACCTCCCCGTGTTAGGTGCAAACCCAAATCCTCCCCGACCTCTCATCATCCCCCTCTGTCCGCGATTAGCTCCTCCCCAACCTCGTCCCCTAATGAATTTTCCTCCTGCCCCTGTCTGTTGCATTACAGCCAGAATACTAGCTTGTTGTCTTTTTGCAGTTTCTTTTTCCCTGTTGTTGTATACCTTCCATGCCACCTCCAACATTTTATCCAAATTCCGAGTATCCTCCCCTTCCAGCTTTTGTAACTTTTTCCTAATATCCTCTTGTGATTGCCCTAAAAACAATAATGCCAATTGAAGTTTTCCTGATTGATCCTCTACATCTAAATTAGTAAACTTCCGAGCCATGTCTTTTAATCGTTCCAAAAAGGCAGACGGAGACTCATTCTTGTCCTGCTTGACCGAATACAACTTAGACCAATTCATAGTCTTAGGTATTCCTGTTCTAATTCCTTCCACCAACAATTCCTGATATCGTTTTACAGCCCTTATTCCTCCCGTAGAGTTTGGATCCCACCTGGGTTCCTCACTTGGCACCAATTCATCAACTGTTTCATTTAGTTGTCGCAACCTAATCTCCTCACGAGCCTTTTCTCTCATGGCTTTAATAACCATTTCCTTTTCTGTGGAATCCATTATAGTATCTAATAATACCTGTAAATCATTCCAGTCCAGATTCTGAGTTTTTATCACCATTTTAACCACCCTTGCTACCCTTTCCGGATCCTCCCGATAACTCCCCGCTGATTGCTTCCATATTACCAAATCCCCTGGGGAGAAAGGCACCTTTATAAGTATCCTTTCTCCCTGTGGTCCCACAGCTTCCCTTAACGGCGCAATTAACTGTGGCCTCTTCTGCCCCTTCCTTCCTTGGCGAGTCTGCCCCGCTAACGGAGTTGTTTTAACACTCTCATTCTTTTCACCATCACCATCACTATCACTCTCACTAGATCCCATTTTTATAGATATATCGGCAGGGGAGCAGGGAGCACATTAGGAGCAACTGGAACCCTCGGGGTGCTATACAATAGGACAAATCTTCCTCGGTCGGAGGATACAAATCACGCTCCTTTCTTTCTTTACATCCAACACACTCCCTCTCATCATTTACTTCTAAAACCTAGATACCGCACTCCTTTTGCCATTCTTCTTTCTGATATAAAACGAAAAACAAATCTAAATACGGTATTTCATCCCATTTCTCATTTCTCCTTAAAAATTGCATCAAAGATTCCATTATCCCCAATTCCAGTGTACCATTCACCAGCCATCCCGCTTCCCCAATCCCATATTCAGGCCACCAATGATTAAAATAATCTATCATTTTACTTTTATCCAATTCTTGATAGTACGCCTCACTTTTCCATCGTTTCAATATACAACCTAATGGCATATTTCCAGGTATTTTACCATTGGCTTGCACTAAGGTTTTAAAAGTTTTAAAGACATCATATTACAACCTTCAATTCCACCTTTAGTCCCAATAAACCAATATACCTTCTCGCCGTTCTTCCCAAAAAAAAACCAAAACAGAAGGCGAGTTCCGGTCCTGCGTACTTAGACGTCTTATGGCCGGAGCCTAGGCTTTTCCCATTAACCACCAAATCCAAATCCAATTGTCACCTTTTTCCAATATAAAACACCTTCGGGCTTACCTTATGCAGTTGTCCGACAGGCGCGGGGGTCGGGCACGAACCGATGACTCCCCGAGAAGTGCTCGGTGCCGGCTTGGAGTAGATCGAGACACGAACCGCCCCAGCAACCCTCGGAGTCCTGCCACGGTTGCCAGAAAACTGTTGCCCGATAGATGAAGGACACAAAACTCGGATAAGTTTTGTGCGGTGCTTTATTTAAGGGCCCGGGAACCTGTGGACTAGCGTCCCAAGTCAGAGCCCCAATTTCACGTACAGGTGCTTCCCTTTTATATGATTTGCATACATTGCAAATCATTTTCGATTTCGCAAATCACTTTGCGAATCACAACAAGGTCTCCAAGACACAGTTCCCTTTGCCTAGCGAACCCTAGACCCCTTGTGATACATTCCTTAGGTCATAAATAAAATCATAAATCTCCTGCTTATCTTATTGTATGCTGCCTCCAGACAGGTTAGCATTCTTACTTTCCTACACTGGTTTAAATATTTATTAAGTTCCTAAAACTACCTGCTAAGTTACACACAAAACCCAACACATACTATCAACAGCTACAAAACTGTTTTTAACAAACCAATTCACACACAACTCATAAATAAACTGTAATTAAACATTTTGCAAAATTTCATTTCTTTTTCCAACAGTATCACAATCCATTCCTTGGTGAAGGAGGTCCATAGCAGCCTCAAGAGGCACCTCAGACACTCAACAGTCAAGGCAGTAACATATGGACAGGACACGGATGGCAGTTCATGGCTGGGAGAGCATTTCTAAACATATCTAAGGACAAATTTCCCAGGAACTATCAACAGCTCTGGAATCTGCCCATCAGCTCTGTCAGAAGCTTCAGCAGAACAACCAAAGTCTTAAAAAGCAGCTTCCAGACACTTTTCCTACCATCCTGCCTGAGCAGCTGGGTTGCTTGCTGCAAAACATTCTTTTTCTCCTCTTCCCCAGTGTCCTGTGGACACTTGTAGCCAAAATAAAAAGCTCCTGGCCCTCTGTGTGATGTGATAATACAGTTTTTATATTTTCATGCTGGGATGAAAGAAAGCTGTGCTGTGGGTCAGGAGAGGCCAGGACCCACTTGGCCTTCCTGCAGGCTGAGGTGGTCCCAGCAGACATCCTGCTGCTTTTTGGGGAATGTGTGAGGGGGAGTGGAGGGGGTGACAGAGAGGCCGAGATCATAGAGTGGAAACTCAGCTCCAGAGTGGCAGTGCAGACTCTCCCTGCTGAATGCCTGCTGGGGCTGGCAAAGAAGGAAAATGCCCCAATAACAGCCCGGTGGCACTGTGTCTCAGGGACAGGTACAGGGAGGTGACAACAAACAGCAGCATGGCCCGGTCTCACAGCTTCTAGGAAGCAGTGACAGAGGGGCCTCATGTGCCAGAGATTTCAGAAAGGCTGTCTTCTCAAATGGCCACTCTGAAACCCCTCTCTTTGCCTCTTGGGTTTGTGAATGCTTTTGACAGCCACAGCATCCTGGGGCAACGTGTTCCACGATTTCATTAAGCACTCCTTGAAAAGCACCTCCCATTGTTCACTGAGCTGCCAGCCTGGTCATTTCAGAGGGTGCTGCCTTGGTGGAGAGAAAAATCAATCTTCTGCCTTTCAGGGAGCTGAAGGAGAAGGGACTCTTCACCATCCAACACCTGGCAGGGTCACTTTCAGAGGTCCTGCTTTGTAGGCTTGGTGAGGTTTGCTTGGCAGTTACCAGCAAGGTGACAACATTGTTCTCAATTGTCCCCCATACTTCATACACAGTGTGTAGAGTAGGTATGTGCTTGTTCATCTCCATGTGTGCTCAGGGTCTGCCCTCATTTCTGGTTTTAGACCTGATATTTCTAATGTCTGTCAGCTATCTGTATGATCTGTGGGTACATGCAGCTGTATTTACTGGCAGGTCGGGTATCTGACACTCATCTTTGAGTGTGGAGCCTTTATAATGCAATGTGCAAATGCAGAAACTGAGGCACTAATGATATTATTTGCCAGAGTCCCAGTCTCTGCCCAAGCTGTAATTCAACACTGCAAATTATTCTGTAGACCTGAGCCTGTGTTTTCTGTTTCCTGGCTGAGTGCTTCAACTGCTGGTGTTGCTTTTTTGAACAGGAGCACCTGACTCTTTTATCTTTATGACTTGTGCCTTTATGATTTGAAAGTAGCTCTTGCTTTAATTTTCTAGTAAAAGGGTCTAAAATCAAAGCTGTGGACATTTTAGAAGGATTAAGTAGAACACCTAATGGAATTCTTATTTTAGGCCTGCAGTAAGCAGGTCTGAGGCCAGAAATTGGTGCCAGAGTAAGTGCCTTTCTGTGCTTGTGCACTCCTGCTCTTCTTGTACTTGTATGTTCCTCTGGACACAGTGGGATGTGTTGTCATTTCCTGGGACTTCTGTTGAAGGCAACTGGTTTTCTTTTCAAGGTGATTCTTATGTTTCCCCTCATGGCTTCCCCAGGTGACCAACCTCCATTCCAAGGTGTCCTGCTCTGCCACTGTCACTCTGGGAGAGCTCTTTGTGACCTTGAAGAAGGACATGGACTCTGAGGTGGATGAGGTTGCTCGGCTCCTTCTCCAGATGGTGTCCAGCTCCCCAGAATTTGTTCAGAAAGCAGCCAGTCAGACCCTGGGGATCATGGTGGAGAATGTGACTCCTGCACGAGCAATGACTGCTCTCATGGACATGGGAGTCAAGTAGGTTCTTCTTTTAGTGATATTCTTCACCTTCGTGTGTGTGGGAGGGAGAAGGGATGAGAGAGAGAATGGGAATTCTGGGAGGGAAGGGTCCTGTATCCAGCATGTTCTGGGAACTCAGTGACTTGATTCTCTGAACAACCTCACTTCTTCCCTCTTGTCACCTATTTCTGCCCTCCTGCAGCCTATTAGTTCTCAGAATCACAGAACTGCAGAATACAGGGAGTTGGAAGGGGCCCATCAGGACCATCGAGTCCAGCTCCTGGTCTTGCCCAGAACAGCCCAAGGGTCACACCAAGTGCCTGAGATTGTTGTCCAAATGCTCCTTCAACCCTGTCAGGCTTGGTGCTGTGACCACTGCCCTGGGGAGCCTGTTCCAGTGCCCAGCCACCCTCTGGGTGAAAAACCCTTTTTCCTGATATCCAAACTAAAGCTCCTCTGACTCAGCTTCCTGCTGCTTCCTGGAGTTCTCCCAGTCTGTCAGATTTTCCTAGATGTGGTGATCAGTGGGGAAGGGAAAGTGCCTGCAAAGGCCAAGGATAGAGCCTTGTGCTTTTGTGGGCTGAGACAGAGTAGGTGAAGTGTCTGGGAGAGGTGAAGGGTCTGTGGAGCTAAAGCTGAAGGAGAGGCCGCATTCCAGAGACAGCGAGGAGACAGAGAAAGAAAAACAGAAAAACCACGAGGTCAATCTGCCCCCGACCTAGGAATTCCTCCGATAAAGAAGAATTAGTGCTAAGTGTCATGCAAGATGAATATGTATGAACTTATTGTGAAACTGTATGCATATGCATTTGGAAGGGGGATAAAAGGAGGTCTGAAATCTTCAGGGGTACGCATGCCCTTTTGGGGAGTCTTGCGTCCGGCGCGCGTCGTAATAAAGCATACCGGGCTTTACAACTTTTACAAGTTGTGAGGTTTCTTCTTTTCTCCGCAAAACAGGGCAGAGGGACAATTGCAATGGCAGCTGTGAGCAGTGTTTCGTATTTTACAGTGCTAACCACGGAGGCCCTGGGAAAACCATGTCTCCTCATGATGCCATTGACTTGAGAAATGAGGAGGGTCCTTGCTGGGGCATGGAGCACATGGGGGACAATCTGCTGGGTGTGGCACAGCCTGCACAGCAGGTGCAGCTCCTGCCAAAGGAGCCTTGTATGACTGTCCTGGCCTTAGAGCTCTACTTTCTATTCAAACTGATGTTTCATGTTAGCCTTGAGATGATGAATCACTTTACAGTGACTGCCATGGGACAGTTGAAGCAAATGCTGCCTTAAATGTTGGTGCTGGGCCTGATAGTTCCCAAGAGACACTCTCTAGAACAGGACAGCCTGGCTAAACTGCCTGCCACCCTTTCCTCAGCTTTGCAATAGGGTAAAACATTCAGATGGATCCATTGCCAAGCCCCACAGAAGAAACAGGCTGCATTGCTGGATATTCTGCAACTTCATAGCCCACAACGTGTTTTCCCTGCATTTGTTGTTTTCCAAAGTTCTGCAGATTTGGGGATACATGGGTAAAAAGAGCCTCAATCCTGCTGCAGGTCTCTGTGGTGTGCATCTGCCCCTGCTCTCTCCATTGCCCTTCCTACTCATGGCATGGGGGGCCTGAAGCAGCTCCAGATGGAGGACAAGGTGAAGGGCAGTCATGGCTCAGCCTCACACAGAGGTGAGGGGGGAGCTGGGCCAGTCTCTGCTGGCAGGAAGGGTCTGGTGGCAGCCCAGAGAGGCTGTGCACATTGCCAGGGAACAGCTGTGCCCTGCACGTGCCCCTGCAAGGAGCTGTGCTGCTGCCAGTGCCCCTGGAGCTGTGGGGCTGCTGAGCTGTGGGGCAGGCAGAGGAGCAGGAGGGTGCATGTGCAGCTGAGCCATTCCTGGAGAGCACAGGGCTCTGGGCTCCCTGCTGTCCCAGGGCAGCCCAGAGGCCAGGCTGTGCCTGTGCCAGCTCTGGGCAAGTGGCTCAGGGTTTGCCCTGGCCTGCCTCAGTGTCTGCCAGCAGGAGCATGTTTCCCTGTGCAGCTGTTTGGACATTTCCAGGAAATGTGTCCCAGGAAATATGGAGCTTCAGCTGCTTTAGGTTTGCATGGTGGCCTCTGTTAAACTTTGTGTCTTCACTTTGCAGATCTGACTGGTTACAGTCTTACCAAGAAGTTTTCTCCGGACACTTCCAATGTTCTCTCACCCAAAGTCCTTGCCTCCCATCCAGGAGAGCTCTCTGTCCTCCAAGCTCAGGAAGAAGCTGCCGCCTGTATGGAGAGTGTTTGAAGAATAGGATTGATGCGTTAGGCTTGATAGTTACAGATGTACATATGTTCTGATCTTTAGATGTAGTTTTGAATTAATGTGTTTTGATTCTGTCTTTAAGTTTTGATGACATGTTTTTAATTCTATATATTTCATTTTGATGATGAAAAAAAGTAAATAAATAAACAAAATTGAAAAAACCAAGAGGAGAATGTGAGACCAGGACCTGCCAGCCTAGAGATTATGGGAGTGCAGCTCACTCAATGTGCCAGTGTCTCACCACATCCTTTCCTCATTGGGCCTCTCCTCTTCCTCTTTGGCCATCTTTTCTTTGTGTCATTTGTGCTGCTCTTTGTTACTTGGCATTACAACAGAGTCACCTGTTGACCTGTTTGGGGAACAACAGATCCAAAAGATCCTGTCTAGTCAAAGGTTTTCTACCTAGGTGTGTTCTGTGCTCACCAAAGGCCTGAGCAAAGAAACCAAGAGAAGTGTGCCCAAATCCCAAAGCTTTGTTCCTTTGCAATCTCCCACAGATCTGGCTCACAGGTGTCTTCAATCACAATTCCATAGGTAAGAAGAGGTCATGTATTTCACTGGGAAAAGATGCACTGCTTTGGCAAAGTCACCTCTATGTGTATTTACCCGGGACAGCATTGCAGCTGTGTTGTTTGCACCTTGTTTGCAGAAGGATGAGTGCACTGGGAGGCCAATAACAAGTGACAAGGGTTCCTCAAATCTGCACTGCAGCCTGGGTGCCATTCAGCCCAGAGCTAGGGGATCATTTATTCCCATGGACCAGTGCTTGCCAGTGGAATCAATTCCTGCACAGCTGGAAGAAGCAATTCTGGATTCAGCTCCAGCTGTTGGTAGGCTGCATGATCATTGACAATGCTGCTCTTCTGCAGAGATGAACGTATGTGGCCCGAAGTTCAGAATCCGACTAGCTGAGGGCGAAAGGCCGACGCCCCTCTGCAATTCCTGGCCAGCACCCTTCCGGCGTCTGATGGCCTCGGGCTGTGCTGGCTGCGGACTGGCGTACCTCGCTGGTATATGAGAGGAACGGAGCTGACCATTTCCCGGGGGTTAAACATCGGTTTATTGACGGTGATGCCGCATTCAAAACACCGGGAAACCATCCGGGAAAAAGTTTTTTTCAAAAGGGGGTGAAAACAGGATTATAAAGCAAGGGGGTGGGTACAGACAGAGCCAATCAGGAAAGGTGAGGGGATGAACTTCACAGAACTGACACTCCATGGAGACCAATAATCAAAAGGTAAAGGAGGTGTCCTGGGACCCCAGCCAACCACCATCTCTAGAGAGGAGAAGGTTCTCGAAACCTGGGAGGAGGAAGGGAGTGATTGACTGGACAGGGAGGAAACAACTTTCACTTATTAGGGAAACCAGGGGAGAAGCAATTATATATCGGCAACTATGAATAGCAGTTGCTATAGCAACTTAGCTGGCAGGGTAGCAGTGGCGGGAAAAACTGGGAGAACGAAACCATTTTACACATAATAGGGGAGAACAATACATAAATTGGGGGAAGAACACAAGAAACTTAACAACACACTACCACATCTCCCCGTTTTTTACCAAATAAAAATTAAAATGAAGAGAAAAGTCCAAATTAAGCTTAGAATGCAGGAACTCGCAGCTGGTCATGACGAGTGTCTTTGTCTTCTGAACATTGCAAGGGACAGTGGCACTCGGCGCAGTCAGTTTTCTCCGGACTAGCTTGCAAATTAGGAGGATGAAAATCAAAAGTGAGTTGGGGAAATGTACTAAAAGACAAAAGGTGAACAGTTAAACGCAAATTACTTAAACAG
The DNA here is from genome assembly GCF_028769735.1 of Zonotrichia leucophrys gambelii. Taxonomy (NCBI): domain Eukaryota; kingdom Metazoa; phylum Chordata; class Aves; order Passeriformes; family Passerellidae; genus Zonotrichia; species Zonotrichia leucophrys. Next base: position 38,557 of record NW_026992549.1, read on the forward strand.
ATGGTTCTGCCCCAGATAATAAATCCAGTTCGGGAGAAGAAGAAGAAATGGGGGAGGGAGGTTTGGATTAATAAACCAGAAGTAGTTCAGTGACGAGAGGGGTAGGAGCAGCAGTCTCAGCATTGGGGAGGAAGTAAACATCTGAGGAAACTGATGGTGTTTGGGAGGGTTTTCTCCGTCACCGCGAGCACGCCTGAACCTGTGACTCAGCTTCCTTCTGCATCCTCTGCTTCGGGATGAGGTGCCTGACTCATTTGGATGGTCTTTTTCCTCTGTCTTCTTCTTATCTTGCTTCTGCCTCCATTCCATGTAGTCTTGGCGCATGGGACACTGAGGCATCCAATGCCCCACCTTGCCACAGAGATGGCAGGGATGGGTTGCTGATGTCCTCCTGCCGGACTCAGAAGTAGAAGGACCGGCCACGGGGGAAGCTTCAGCCTCTATGAAATCTTGCTCGGGGCATTCAGCGAAATGCACAGATGTTCTCTTAGGCCTTGGGGCCAGGGAGACTTGACGCACTACGACATCTATCATGGCTTCTACTGTGGGCTTAGGACTTCGAGGGAGAGTTTTTATAGCCTTGCGGCAGTCAGCGTTGGCATTGCTATAAGCCATCTGCTCAAGCATTTTTTCCCTGTCATCCTCTCCGAACGCTTGCGCTTCCACATATCTGTATAGGCGTTCGATAAATTCCATGTATGGCTCTTGCGCTCCTTGCAAAACCTCAGCATCTTCCCATTGGGAGGTAACTACCTCTAACTTAAAGAAGGCCCGCTCAGCTGCTCGGGCCGTCTCTACTAGCTGGGATGGGAGTAAGGCTTTAGCTTGATTTGCCCCTTCAGCCCACTGTCCTTCACCCAAAAGATGTTCTTGGGTAATTAACTGACCATCTGCGTCATGGGACAGTGTAAGGTTCCCCCAAAAACTTGGGAGTACTTCCACTATTTCCCTCCTCCATTCCCTCACCCAGACTCTAAATTCCATGGGTCTGAGCAGGCTAGAGAAGAGGGACCTTAAATCCGTCGGTACCAAATCTCCCTGAGCAAGGGTATTGTGTAGCAAACCCCGGCAGAATTCTGACTCCCGGGAGTAATCTTTCTGAGCTTTGCACAGTTCGTTTATTCGGACCTGTGCATTCCCCTTTCCCTTAGATGGTATGTTACTGGAGCGGCTTCTAATAGGGGAGCTTGCTCCTGTTTCCGGCTTCCCCCCCCCTCCCCTCTGAACACAAAGCGTGAGAGCTGGGGGGGGTGGCATGGGAACCGAAACTAGAGGAGGTTGAGGCGGGGTTTGGAGCTGACGTAAGGCAAGGGAGTGGGCGCGGCAAAGTACCCTTCTCCGCCCCCCGGACGGCGTTAGGAGGCGGAGGGAAAAACGAAACTGGAGCGGGAGGGAAGGGAGTGGGGGGCTGAACCGGGGGAGGGGTTTGAGGAGGAGCTGAAGGTGGGGCGGAGTGCTGAGGAGTGAGCGGGACGGAGGGAGGGTATGAGAGAGGAGTAACTGGGCAAGGGGTGTGATCAGGGTGAAGGAAGGGGTTGGTGCTTGGGAGGAACGGGTTAGCGGAAGAAGAAGGAGCTCTGGCGGCAGAGACCGCGTGGTCCCCGCCATCTTGGACAGTAAAGGGGCTACTTTGTGGAATTTCATTACTAAGTGGAACAAACTTAGGGGTTGAAACTGGGGACTTGGGAACTGGGGTAGAAGGGGAGGATGGAGGAACTTGGGCAGGGCTCCTGGGAAGGGGAGGCTGAGCAGGTCGAGAGGGAGCAGGGGCAGAATGGTTTCCCTGCTTTTTGTTGGCCTTTAAAACCCCTTTCGAGGGCTCCTGCCTGTGTGAAGAGGGAGAGGGCCGGGGGGTAAGGATGCGGGAACTGGGAGAACTAGGGAACAAACAAGAAGAAGAAAGATCGTTTCTTGAACTCCCGGCTGGGCGCAGCGAAGCTAATACTTTGCTTGCCCAGTATGCCACGTTAGACAACCGGGGTTCCCCAGCGTTAACCTGTTGGTCTAATTTGGCCACAACGGCTGCCCAAAAGCGCGGCTCTTTCGCAACTTCTGGGGAAACTTCAGGGAAATGTGAAAATACCCATCTAATCAACACTATCAACTCTTTCTTGGGGGCAGTAAAACCTCTTCCAAGTAATAAACCCTTAACTACAAAAAAAACTCCTTTTTGGGTTTTGCTCTGACCCACACCCATGATCGTGGGGGGTGTAGCGACCCCACCACGGCAAACCGCGCAGAAAAGCCGCCCCGCGCTGAATGAGGCCGCCGCAACCAGTCAGCGCCGTGCCGAGAGCCCAGCTACTGGGCCCGGCGCCACCGTGCCGGGGCACCGCGAGCGCGAAAGGCGGCAGACGGCAGTCCCCCTCGTAGAGCTCCCAGGGAAAATTAAAAGGGCAGGGGAGGAACCGAGTGCGGGGTTCACCTAATCAAAGAGCGTTGCAGACGAAAAGTTCAGGCGGATTAGTCCACTGACACCGGAGGAAGTCTGACGGCTAGTAGATTTAAAGTCCAGTCCGCTGTGTTCTCCTGTGGGTCATTGGGTAAAGCCCCCGCGTGGGCGCCATCTGCAGAGATGAACGTATGTGGCCCGAAGTTCAGAATCCGACTAGCTGAGGGCGAAAGGCCGACGCCCCTCTGCAATTCCTGGCCAGCACCCTTCCGGCGTCTGATGGCCTCGGGCTGTGCTGGCTGCGGACTGGCGTACCTCGCTGGTATATGAGAGGAACGGAGCTGACCATTTCCCGGGGGTTAAACATCGGTTTATTGACGGTGATGCCGCATTCAAAACACCGGGAAACCATCCGGGAAAAAGTTTTTTTCAAAAGGGGGTGAAAACAGGATTATAAAGCAAGGGGGTGGGTACAGACAGAGCCAATCAGGAAAGGTGAGGGGATGAACTTCACAGAACTGACACTCCATGGAGACCAATAATCAAAAGGTAAAGGAGGTGTCCTGGGACCCCAGCCAACCACCATCTCTAGAGAGGAGAAGGTTCTCGAAACCTGGGAGGAGGAAGGGAGTGATTGACTGGACAGGGAGGAAACAACTTTCACTTATAAGGGAAACCAGGGGAGAAGCAATTATATATCGGCAACTATGAATAGCAGTTGCTATAGCAACTTAGCTGACAGGCTAGCAGTGGCGGGAAAAACTGGGAGAACGAAACCATTTTACACATAATAGGGGAGAACAATACATAAATTGGGGGAAGAACACAAGAAACTTAACAACACACTACCACACCCTTCCAGAAATTATTCTGCAGTTTCCTTTCATAGTCATTTGAAGCTTTTAAACTTCACATTTCAATTTGCTTTGCCTTAGGGAAAAACACTTCTGGGCCCGGTGCAAACTGTAACCTTTTGACAGCAAAGTCCTCATGGTTGCCAGCTTCTGATGTTACACAATGTCACCTGGCTGCATGTGTTTGCTTGGCTCTGGGTCTAGTCCTGGCCTAGTAAAGCCCAGGCAGGGTGGCACATTGCAGGGAAAACTGGTCCATGAGCTTATTGGGTTGCCATCAGCAGCAGAGTGAATGTGCCCTTTGGGGATTCCGCTGGAGACAAAATTAGAGACCTACTCCATGCCACAATATTCTCTTAGATCTTTCTAAAATATCCTAGAAAAGGCTGTGAAACTTCACATCTCCTTGCACACCCACTGTTTGGAGAGGGACATTTTTGTCCCTCCTCAAAGTCATTGCTCTTGCACATCAGAAACATGAACATCCACCAACAGGAATGATGCATGGTCCTGCTGCTGCTGCTGCAGAGCACTGGGCAGTGCAGACCTGGGTATTACCAATATGAGCACTTAATTAGCATTTCATGCTCCTTCAAGCTGTCCAGATCTCAGGGCTTTTTGTTTCAAAGCAGCCACTGCACCATCTCTAGGGAAGAACAGGAAATGGGAAACAGCGACTGCCAGCCTTGCAGGGGTGTGGGGGAAAACCTGAAGTGTCTGCATCAAAAGATGAATGGGAAGAGTGTAATTGCCAAAGCAAACGCTTCATTAGGATAGCAGGAGCAGTTCTTTACTGCATGCTTGCATGAAGATCATTTGGGATCTCCTTTTTGTGTCTCATGCAGAAAAGGAGCTCTTAGTAATACCAGATTGGGATGTAGCTCTGTAGTGGTTCACAATGAAGCAGACTGCCTGCTGTGTCACTGCCAGCCCTGCTGAGCCTGCGAGGGACTGTAGTGTATCCCATGCCTGTTTTGCCTCCAAGCAGAGCTTGGTTTTCCTTATTAGTGTGGAGTAAATACAAGAGTAATTAAATGGACAATTAAACTGGCCACTTTGGAGGATATGCTCTTGCTTTCGCATGTCAGTCCTGCACCTCATGCTCCCAAGGTTGTTATTCATCATAAAGTATTTTAACAAAAAAACCTCAGCTCCCATGTTACATCTGAATAAAATTGCACAAGATCATCAAGAATTCTGCTGTCAGGAACAAGACAAGAGCCTTCAGACACTCACGTGCAGCTGTCCTGGATTGCTGCAGCACTTGGAGAAAAGTTGCTGCAGATGGAGTGCTTAGAGTTGGTTTGGGCCTTTATGAAAGATCTGTGGAGCAGTGTGCAGGGCTCTCCTGGCAGGAAACTGTTTGTCCAAGCCCAGGGACACGGTGCCGGCAGGAGCGGAGCGGCCCCGCTCCCAGCCCGAGAGTCTGTGAGCTGAGCCACGCCGGGGAGAAAAGGCAGCGAGGGGCTCCAGCCCAGCTGCTTCACTGCCCTGCCCGCTCCATGGAGCTCTGCCATGGGAGAAAGCCGACGCCGGACGAGCCCCCGAGCTTCCATCAGCTGCTGGAACTGCTCCGTGACAGCTCCTGTTCTTCCGAGAGAGACCCCGGCGCCTTCTTGTAACGCGTGTCATGGGGGGATTCTGTTTGTTAATAAACTGTGGGGGTTTTCCACTTTCATCTATCAGTAATAATTTCCAATTGCTGGAAAGGGATTGCTGGAACACTTTAGAGGAGACGACTTATTGCACAATATCCTGTTTGAAGTTGTCTCAAACTGTGTGAGACAGATGGCTTCACACAGGAGCATCCCCAAGGCTGCTGAGGGCAAGGCACAGAGGAAGACAAACCCAGTATTTCTGAGGGAAACTCCTTGACACCAAACCAACCTGAGCTGTCAAACAGTAGACCTGACATTTCGAGACATGGGCCAAAGGGGAAACCTTTCAGTGTGTTTGGTCCAGGCTGGGTTATGCTCGAGGCAAAGGTGTGTCAGTGTGTTGGATAATACTCTTTTCTTGACCTAGAGATGGGGCAACTGAGAGGTGTTTTAAAAACTTATATTCCATTTTCAGTCTCATGAGAAGGGTGAGACAATACACATAATTCACGCCATCACAATCAGAAGCCCACTATTTCCTAATTACAGTATTTCTTGGTCTATCAGCATTTTGCCATGCCATGTTGTTAATGCCTTAAAGCCAATTATTTAAAACTAGCCCTTGTGGGTCCCACTACAATGCATCTTTCATAGCTCTATTTTTCCAAAGTCTTATTTGCAAGGCCATCTTTTGAAACTTTTTTCTAGCTCCATTTCTCTCTCAACAATATCTGTTCTATTCCATGGCATTTTTAAGTTAGCATTTCTTGTCTCAAGATTTATATACAGATTCATACTGTGTGGGCCTTCTATTAGGCTCTAAAAACTTTCTACAAATCCATTTCCCCCATCAGTGCACTTGGCTCCTTCTCTCCTCATTGTGCCTGGCAAGCACAGGAGCCCAGAGCTCCTGCAGAACCCATCACAGCACTCAGTGGGAGCAAACTTGTGTCCAGTCCTCACCTGGAGCTGTGGTGCCCAGCATTCCACCACACTGGAATGAGGAACTGTTCCTGCTCTTTCAGAAGGAGCTAAGGAGGTTTGGCCTTCAGATCAATTGTCTGCAGGCTCCTGCAGTGCCTGGTGCTGCTCCCTTGCCAGAGGCACCCCAGGCCAGGGGGGCACATCTGGGCTGCTGTGTCTGGCTCTGGGGCTCCCTGTTCTGGGCAGTGAGGAGGAGCTGCAGAGGCTCTGCAGGATGGACAGGATGGGCTTTGGGGCTTGCAGGAGAAGCTGAGGGACCTGGGCTGCTGGAGCTTCTGAAGAGAAGGCCCAGGGCTCCTGCTGCCACTGCTCCAAGGGTGGTTTCAGAGAATCCCAGGATTAGCAAGTGTGGAAAAGACATTGGAGATCATCAAGTCCAACATGTGCCCTGACACCACCTTGTCTCCCCTGAGCCTCCATCAGGATAAACAACCCCAGCTCCCTCTGCCGCTCCTCACAGGACTTGTGCTCCAGAGCCCTCACCAGCCTTCTTGCCCTTCTCTGGACATGTTCCAGCCCCTCCATGGCCTTCCTAAACTGGGGGCCCAGAACTGGACACAGCACTCGAGGTGCTGCCCAAGCAGTGCTGAGCACAGAGGAAGAATCCTTGCCCTGCTCCTGCAGGCCACACGATTCCTGATCCAGGCCAGGATTGGCCTTCTTGCCCACCTGGGCACACTGCTGGCTCATGTCCAGCCTGCTGTCCATCAGTCCCTGCAGGTCCCTTTTCTGCCTGGCTGCTGTCCAGCCCCTCTGGCACCTTGTTTTGAGGGAGGGAGGCAGGGAGGGAACGGGTCCAGATCCAATCCTTCCTGAAATGTGGTGTTTGCTGGCACTGCCAGTTCCCTGATCTTGATATTTCCATATTCTGGCACAGCCCAAGTCCAGCAATTTGCTAGCAAAGAAAGGCAAAACCAAGCAAATACCTGGTACCTACAGCAACCCGATCTCATGTTTGCTGACACCCCCAGTACCCAGATCCGGAATTTTTCAGATGCCTGCACAGCATAATTCCAGCAATTTGCTGGCACAGAAAATAAGCATCTGGCAATTTCCCAGTGCCGGCACATTCCGCACCAGGATCTGACATGCGCTGGCACTGCCAGTGCCCACATCTGGCAATTTCCCTCTTCTGACACCACCCATATCCAGAATTTGCAGGCAAAGAAAGCTAAAACCTGGCAATTTCCCCTTGCCAGCACTGCCCAATCTGGAGTTTGTTGGCAGCAGGATCCCAAGAAAGATGGAAGGAAAGAAGGAAAGAAAAGAGGAAGGCATCCAGACCCAGTCCTTCCTGGAGCCTGGAGCCTGAAATGTGGTGTTTGCTGGCACTGCCAGTGCCCAGATCTGGAAATTTCCCTATTCGGGCACAGCCCAAGTGCAGCAATTTGCTGGCACAGAAATCCAAAACCTGTGGCAGCTTCCTGCTCCTGGGTCTGGCACCGCCCCCACATCTTGTGTTTCCTGCACCAGAACCCAGATTTGGAAATTTCCCGATGCCAGCGGAGCCCAAATCTGGCAGATTTCTGTCACTGGCAACGACACCACCCAGATCTGGTGTTTGCTGGCAGCGCCAGCGCCCAGATCTGAAAACTTCCTGGTGCTGGCACAGCCCAAGTCCAGTGATTTGCTGGCACAGAAAGCCAAAATTTGGAAATCTGCAGGTTCTGGCACCAGCATCATCCAGCTCTGGTGTTTTCTGGGACCGCCAGTGCCCAGATTTGGAAATTTCCCAATGCCTTCACAGCCCAGGTCTAGCAATTTGGTTTTAGCTAGCTTAGGAAGAGAAGTTCCTTGGACTGTGACTTTCCTTTTTCTTGGAACTGTTTAAACCTGCTCTGGACTGAAAACCCAGAAAAACACCGGCAGCAGCTCACCCCTGTGGCCCACCGAGGTCTGGGACGCTGCATTCCAGCGCCAGAGGGACTTAGAAGAGACTGAGTGAGCCAACTACAACCCACAAAAAGGACTTTCTGAATTTGCCATCTCTTCAGCACTGTCAGAGGTTTGATTTCATATTATTCATTTTTCATGCTTGTGAATACTTTACTTGTTAAATAACCTGGGGTTTTTTTTCACTTTTCTTGAGGGAAGTCTTTTCCTGAACTAGTAGGGGGAGGGGCCGCTTGAACTTGCTCTCCAGACGGACCCCTTTTGGAGATTTCCTCCCCAAATTTGCCCTAAGCCAGCACAAACAGTTACAATGAAAATTGCACCAGTGGCATAATTTCCTGGTGGCAAATCTTGTGACAGAAAATTGACCTTATTCTCCATGAGAGATTCTTGGGAAGAGCAGACAGGAGAAGATTCCTGGAAAACTGAAACAGCTTTCCAGAAGTGAAATGAAAATGAAAGAAACAATCCAAGATGCTTTCCTCTATTTATTTCTATGCTCCCCTTTTCCATGTTGCACTACTTCTCCATCCCAGTAATTCCAGATGCACTGCACCTCTAAGATCGGTGACTTAGTGATTTTAGACACTCTAAAATACCATGAGCCACACACAGTTTTCCTTCCCCTGGTTTTACAGGAAAGCAACACTGGAGGTGTCAGTGCAGTGCTGGGGTCAGGTAGGAATCCTACCCCAAGGGAAGGTGCCCTGACAGTGTTTGACCCTCAGCAAGGACAATGCCCAGCAGCGAGCGAGGGGATCGCTGTGCCAGTGTGCAGGAGTCAGGGCTCTGCATCTGCGCTCAGCACTGCAAAGTTCCCGTGTTTGGGCAGACGGAGGGGCTGTCCCCGGGGCGCGCGGGGCTCGAACGTGGGGCTCGTGGGGCGAGCGGGGAACGGACACGGGGACGAACGGCCCCGGTGCTTCAGTTGCAGCGGCGGCAGCGGCGGCAGCAGCAGCGGCGGCAGCAGCAGCGGCGGCAGCAGCAGCGGCGGCAGCAAAGAGATATTTTGAATACTCTCTTTCTTTCTCTTCTCTCTTTCTTTCTCTCTCCCTCCCTTTCCCGCTGTCGGGCACTCTTCTCTCGGGGTCCCTTGCCCGGCGTCCCTCTCCTCTCCCCGCCTCCCTGTCCCCTGCAGGGCCGGGCCATGCCCCCGGCCCGCCCCCGGCCCCGGGCGGGGCTGCCCCATGCCCGGCCCCGGCCGTCCCGCCGCGGTCTCGCCTCCGCCCGGCTCTGGCTGTACTGGCGGTGGCGCTGCTGGGCGGGCATCAGTGCCTGGGGCGGGGGCGGCATCGCCGCCCTTTGCCTCCGCCTGGCCCGAGCCCGGCCCCGGCCCCCGCCCCGGCCCCGGCCCCGGCCCCGGCCCCAGCCCCGGCCCCGGCCCCGGCCCCGGCCCCGGCCCCGGCCCCGGCTCCTCCCGGGGCCCGCGGAGCACACACGCGGCGCGGCCGCTCCCGCCGCCTCCGCTGCGGCTTCCCCGGCCCGAGCTCCGCCGCTCGGCAGCGCGGCCGCCGGTCCCGAGCCTCCCGTGCCGCGTTCCCGGGAGCGAACGCCTGGGCATGGCCGGCCCGGGGCGGGTGAGGGGCGCTCGGGGGCCGTTGCTGGCCCCGGGCCGACCGCTGACAGCCGCGTCCCGCCCGCAGGGACGGCGCAGGAGGCCCTGCAGGAGCGGTACCGGCTGGGATCGCTGCTGGGGCGCGGCGGCTTCGGCAGAGTCTTCGCGGCCACGAGGCTCTCGGACGGCGCCCCGGTGAGCAGCGGGGCCGGCGGCGGGCGCAGGAGGAGGGGATGGAGGAGGAGGAGGGCAGAGGGCGGAGGATGGGGCTCGCAGTGCGGGCGGCGAGCTCACCCCGCTGCTGGCCTTGGCTTGCAGGTGGCCATCAAAAGGGTGCCACGGAACCGCGTCCGGCACTGGGGCGAGCTGGTGAGTGAGCGGGGCCAGCAGCCGGGGCTGCCGGCCAGGGATGAGCCGGGGCCCGGCACGGTGGGAGCCGCCAGGACGCCCCGAGGGAGAGCGGGCGTGGGGCCAGCGCAGGGCGCAGAGCATCCCGGCCTGGCTGAGGGCTTCCCCAGGCCTGGCACGGCATCGGCCCCACTGACGGCATCGTGCTCCTCCCGCAGCCCGACGGCACCAGCGCACCCCTGGAGATCGTGCTGCTGGCCAAGGTGTCCACTGGCTTCCCCGGTGTGGTCCAGCTGCTGGAGTGGCTCGAGCTCCCCAACTGCATCGTGATGGTGCTGGAGCGGCCAGAGCAGTGTCAGGACCTGCATCGTTTCATTGGGGCACGGCGGTTCCTGCCCGAGGAGGAGGCGCGGGAGCTGTTCCGCCAGGTGCTGGAGGCCGTGCGGCACTGCACCAGCTGCGGGGTCCTGCACCGGGACATCAAGCCAGAGAACATCCTGGTTGACCTGGACACCGGGCAGGCCAAGCTGATTGACTTTGGCTGTGGCACCTACCTGCAGGACACAGTCTACACACACTTTGCAGGTGAGCCTACCCAGGGCTGTGCTCCCGCTGCTGACATCTCATGGCCCAACATCTCCCAGGCAAGCTGGCTGTGGCAGCGGGAGTTCTCCCTTTTGCTGCCAGTCAGGGCACTGAGTCCTCAGCTGAGTTGCTTTAGAGCAGGGCTGGGTGGGCAGCCATCTTCCAGCCCTGCTGGCAGCCTTTGCCAGCCACTCTGCCCAGGACTGGGGCTGGGCTGGGGCAGCCAGCTGGACCAAAACCCCCGTGGGTGGGGGTAGCAGAGAGAGAGGGCAGAACCTGTGCCCCAGCCAGTTTGGTGTGCAAATGAGAGGAAGGGCTTGCACTACCCCACTCGCCCTGTTTCCCTTGGCTTCATAATATTTTTGGGGCAATGCAGGCAGGGAGGATAAGGGCATGTTTTTTCCCCAGCATGGAGTGGGTTTTTCCTTTGCATGTCATGGTCGGGCCTAGCCAGGGCTGCCCTCTTCCAGCACCAGAGGCTTCTTTTCCAACCCTAACTTTGTGCACAAGTCCCAGATGCTGGCGAGAGGGCAGTGGTCACCCTGTGTGCCCCTGATGCAGCCCCCGCGGGCCCAGGGATGCTGGGGCCAGGCTCTGGGAGCAGCAGCATCCCCCTGATGAACTCCATCTGTATTCCATAGGAACACTGTCCTACAGCCCCCCGGAATGGAACGACTTTGGCTGGTACCATGGCGAGGCAGCAACGGTCTGGTCCCTGGGCATCCTGCTGCACCAGATGGTCTGCGGGGAGCACCCTTTCAGGAGGGGCCGGAACCTCAGCTGGGGCCAGCTCCCGCTGCCACAAAGGCTCTCAAGGTGGATCCTCTTCTCTGGGCATGGGGGGAATCCCAGTGCTGGGAGCCAGCAGCGGGCTCGTGGGCATCCCGCTCTGGCAGCTGCTGAGGAGGTGGCACATGTCCTGCTCTCCTCCAAAACAGGGAATTGGTGGGAAAGTTTAGGCCCAGCTCAGAGCGCATCCAGCATGGCCTGGGCATGGGAACAGTGGGGTAAAGCAGACAGGAGCCTTCTCTGGCTGACCGTCAGTTTCTGCTTTCTCTCCCCAGAGTGCAAAGACCTGATCTGGTGGTGTTTATCCGTGAACTCCTTGGACAGACCCACACTGGAAGACCTGTTCTGTGTTCCTTGGATGCAGGATATTCCTCTGCCATAGAAGAAGGGAGAGAGCCACAGGCACACTTTGATCCAGGGCCCTGGTAAGTTCCTGCTCCACATATGCCTTGGCAATGAGAAGCAAAGGAACCCAACCCTTTTTGTGCTGCCAGTGTCACTGGACCGGGGTCATGGGATGGGAACACGCAGCCCTTGTGCTGGAGCAGAGCTGCTCTGCCCAGCACTGGTGGCTGCCATCCCAGCTGGTTTTGCTTGTCCTGGTTCCCTGACAGCTGGGGCCCTGGGCAGAGCCCTGAGAGCCTGGTCTGCCCCCAGGGAAGGAGAAGGAGCCCCTGGAGAAGCTGTACCGGGTGGGGATGCTGCTGCTGCTGCTGCTGGAGACAGCGAGGGTGACATCAAGGATGACAAGCTCTTCCTCAGCCTGGCCACTGGAGGCTGAAGGTGATGCACTTTGATTCTGGCACCTTCTTCAAAGCCAAACTCCACGGGGAATTTGCAGATGAGTCCCCATCTGGGGAAATTCTGCCAGATTTGGGCATGACCCAGCATGGCGGGGAACCAAAGGTTCCCCCTTTGCTGGGGCAGATGCAACTCATTCTTCAGTCGCTGCCCAGCTGCTTTTGGCAGGGCTGGGAGGATGGGCTGGGGTGGGTACGAAATGGGAGTGGGCTCCTGGCCCTGCCAACAGCCCCCAGCACCCACCGTGCCCCGGGCTGGGGCTGGGGCAGCCAGCCCGACACAAACAAAGCCCCATGGTGGGAGCAGAGGTGCACAGCTGCTTTGCTGTGCAGGCAAGGAAGGGCTTGGGCTGCTCCACTGCCCTTGTTTGCTTTGGGGTCACTGTGATTTTGGGGGACAGTGCAGGGGGGAAGAGAGAAAGTGTGGGATTCCCTCAGCCATGGCTGGGTTTTTCCCTAGCATGTAGGGGTGGGGCCTTCCTCAAGGCCCTGACAGAGATAAGAGTTTTTACTGTTTTTCTTGTTTTCCCTTTTTGTCTCTAAACTCTTGTCAATAACGTGTTGTTTGTTATTCCAGAGGAAGCATTCGAGGTGGTCCAGTGTGGATGGGGAAGTGCTTGGGAGCAGCTGTGGCGTGGATGGGCCGTGCCCTTGGAGAAGGCTGAGGCCATGGTTTGGGAGCAGCTTTTCTTCCAGCCGTGGCTGGTGTGAGGTGGGTCCCTGTGTGCTTGGCAGGGTGGGATCAGAGCTTTTGGGAGATGGCAGCGAGCACAGGAGCATCCTGCACTGGGCAGCTGCTGAGGGCTGGATGTGCCATGGCTGGCTGCAGGCTGGGCACATGTCCTGCCCTCCTGCTCTGTGCCAAAGGCAGCAGGGATGGGCAGCTCTGGGCACAGCTCTGGGCACAGCCAGCATGGCCTGGGCACCGCAGGCCTTGGCACAAGGGCACAGGAGCCCTCAGCTGACGGGCGGTTTCTGCTTTCTCTCCTTGCAGCCGGGCTCTGCGGGTGCTGAGGCTGCTCTGGGCTCTGCCAGGGCTCTGCTGGGCTCAGCCCTGGGCCCAGCTGGGCTGGCTCTGCCCTCACATTGCTCTCACAGCTTTGCATCAGACGAGCCCGTTGTGAGCACAGCGCCTGAGCTTTCTGCTTTGGCCGGTGAGTGAGACTCTGCTGCAGGCCCAGAGACTGCAGCTGGGGACACACATCCAATTGGCAAGGACCCAAACTCTCCACAGTCCCGGCTGAACGCCTGGATCTGCACAGGGTGTTTTCTTCTTGACTGGCTGGAATTGTGCAATTGCATTTTCTTTCTCCTCTAGCAGTGCCACGAGTGGGCCAAAGCTGGCGAGTGGGCTGTGCTCCTGAGGCAGTGCAGTCTGGACCTGGTGGATGGAGAATTGCCCTTCTGCACTGCCAAACCAGAGCAAAAAGCCGTAAGTGGGACTTTGTGTCTCTAAGAAATCCCTGACAGTTACAACAGGAATGTGCAGCTCATTCGCAGGGTGAGAAGGAAGGTCATCTTCTAAAGGATGTGGGCTTTGACAGAGTTTCCATTCCCAGTCCTGCTTGGAGCTGGAAGGGCACAAAGCAATTTCCTCTTGCTTTGACCACAATTTCAAATACCAGTGTTGGGAACAAAGCCCAAAATCTTTTAAGAGGCCGCTGAGGTCAGTAAGATGGATCCATGCCATCAGCACATTTACAATGTAAAGAACTGAGTTCTCTTTTGAAAAAGATCATTTACCTCTTAATGCAAAGAATGTATCTTTGCATTTATGTTTTGTTTTTTTCACTAACATTGTGTTATGTTTTTTCACTAATACTTGGATTTTATGCTTATCTTTTACAATTTACCTATTTTTTTCCTTTTTCCTTTTTTTCCCTTTCAATAGAAAACATGTCCTATCAAAGGAATGTCCTTTGTTCCTGGTTTCTGTGTGGAGCACCTCCCTTCCTGCTGGCTGAGCTGCTCAGGCAGAGCCCGGCAGCTCCTGGCCCTGCAGGGCTGAGGCTTTTCCCCGTTGCTGGGCACAGACTGATGGAGCAGCACTGCTGAACACGGGCACACAGAGGGACCAGCAGCAGCTGCCTTTGGCCACCTGAGGCTCCAGGGCCCAAAGTCTGAGCAGCCAGGGCTGGAAGAGACTGGCAGGATCTGATCCCTGACTCTGGGCCAGGGCTGCACAAATGACCCCACAGCAGCAGCAGCAGCAGCACATGGAGCTGACTTTGAGCACAGCCCCTGCCCCTCTTCCCTCCCGTGTGCAGCGGTGTCACAGCAGCCTGAGGCACCTGGGAGCCCCCAGTGCCAGCAGGGACTGGAGATGGCAGCCCTGGGCTCCTGGAGGCTGTGCAGGGAACAGAGCTGGGCACTCCCTGTCCATGGGGAGCTTCCAGATGGAAAAGGCTGCTGTGCCCAGGCAGCTGCAAAGGCAGAGAAAGGAGGCTCTGGAGCCCTGGATCTGTGCCAGTGCCACAGTCCTGGGCAGCAGCCAGCGAGCCCTGGGGGAACAGAGGGCACAGCAAGAGGGACAGAACCAGGCAAGGGCAGAGACTGGAGAGAGCCAGGCCTGGGAGCAGGAACAGCTGCTCCATTGCACTCTTGGAGAAAGCTCTTGGCTGGTTCAAAGCGCTGAAAGGTGTGAAGGGCAGAGAGGAGGCCACAACAAACAATGTTCCTGTTTGCACAGCCTCCCCTCTCCGTGTCCCAGAAGGAATTGCATTGACTGGATTCGTCTCTCCCAGTCGTCTCGTTCAGCATGAGCAGCTCAGCACCAGGAGCTGAAGGAGCTGAAGCCTCAGGCCACAGGAGCTGGGCAAGAGGGAACTTCGTAAGCAAAGTAATGCTGCTAAAATAGCCCCAGCTGAATGCAGTGGATAGAATCATGGAATCACAGAATCCTCTCTGTTGGAAAAGCCCTTTGAGCTCACCCAGTGCAGCCGGGCACCCAGCAGTGCCAAGCCCAGCACTAAACCACATCCCTCAAGTGCCAAGGCCTGGACACAGCCCTGAGTGAGGCCTGGACAGCAGGCCCTGAGCCAAAGGTGGCCTCTGGATGAACCTTCCAAGCAAAGGTTATCTTTGTATCTGCTCCCTGATGAAATATGCATGGTCATTAGCATTGAGATAGATGTAGCCACTCCTTAGTGAAACATGTATTGACCTTTGTGTATTTAGAAGCCAGACAAGGCCATGGAATCTGACATCTGGCCTTGTTTGGGGCTGTATGGTCAAAGTCACCTCCCTTGGTTCCTCCTTGAGCCCTGGCCAGGCTTTGGGAGGGTCGCAAGAGGAGGATGAAAGCAGATGTTGCCACACTAGCAGTGCTGTCAGTTTGTTCATTCAGCCCTGTCAGAGCTGGGCCCTCTCCCACGGGGTTGGAGCCTCACCTGGGGCTGGAGGCACCTGCAGGAATTCCCAGTGCCCAGGAGTGGCTCTGCAGCCCTTGGCTGTGACAGCTTCCCCAGCTGCTGTGTGGGTCTGGGGGATGCTAAAGGCTGAGGGTAAATGCTGCTGGATCTTTGTTAATCACTGCTGCAATCTTTGTTGGGGATGGTTGGGTGCATTGCTGAGCTGCTCCTTTGGTGATTCTTTGCTGTTTTGAGCTGCAGGAAATGACACTGATTCCTTCAGTTGGTGTCTGTGTCTCTGGTGCTGACTTTGCCCACTGGTAAAACAAAACAGTCTGGCCAGATGCCAGCAAAATGTCACTTGTTCAGTGTCAGTGTGAGGAATCAGTCCCATCAGAAATTCCCAGCTGGGAAGCCCTTCCCTGGAGTTCCCTGGCTCTGGAGTGGGCTGAGGTCGGAGCCCCATGGGAGCAGGGGGGCAGTCGGGTAGAAGAAGCTGCACCCCTGGATGGCTTCAAATGCATCCAAAAATTACACATGGAAAAGGAAAACGCCTTGTGGGTTTGGGCAGACAAAGATGAATTTGTTAAGAGTACATTGGGAACAGCACCTTCAGAAGGAAAAAATTTTCTGTTGCTTATGGAACAACAGAAGAAAGTTTTAATCTTGGGTAAGCTCAGATGCACTTGTGCAAGTGAAATATCAATATAATAAATAACTATATACATGTTTAAAGTATTATAGGACCTTCATACTTATGTTTATAGATTTATTTATATGTCTATATATATATTTCTATATCAATATATACATAAAAATAATAATAATGTGAAATATTGCTGAAAATACTAATTTGGTATCTTTGGCTGCTCAGGGATGTAACACTAAATACTCTACAAAACAGGATTGGCCAGGACCCTCATGCCAGTGGTCAACTTTGTGAGATTGTATACAATGGAAAAAGGAGGAAGGGAGGAAATTGGCTACTTTTACCTGGTGTGCTGATACTGTGGTGCAGAGTGCTTTGTCTATTCCTGTGAAAAATGCAGTGATTAAGCCTGCAGGGTTTTTCATGTACCAGACTATGCACAAGCTGCAGGATTGGTTGAACAGGTGAAGGGGTTGTTAAAAGAGCAGTTGAAAAAATGAGGAGATGGAACCTTTGCCCGTGGAGAACCCATCTCCCAGATGTGCTCCATGCCCTTCACAATGGCCCACTGGGGAAGTGGAAACCCCCTGGCTGTGCACGGCTGCCCCCAGTTTGCAAATCCAGCCATGGGCAGTGAGACTTGGGCTGCCTGGGAAATTGTTCTGGCTGTGATGGCTCCTGGCAGGGCCAGCCCAGAGGCTGCAGGGCTGGGCCTTCATGCACTGGAATTAATTAGGATAAACTCAAAGCAAATGAGAGCTATCAATACTGAAACAGGAATTCAGATTTCCTCCAGGACACTTTGCAATGCAAGCTCCAAGGGAGCAGTTACCCAAGCAAAGTGTTCCTGTCATGGCAGGAGGAATTGATGCAGAATATCCAGGAGAAATTACAGTAATTCTGTT
>NW_026992550.1:0-54933 GCF_028769735.1 Zonotrichia leucophrys gambelii
CCTTTGCTTTTACAGGCAAGGAATGCAGTGAAGACAGACTCCAGGCAAACATTTAGAGAGGCAAGGTGGAGAACAGCAAATACAAATACAAATACAAGAGACAGAGCGAGAATACAACAGCAGGAGATAAGAGTACTGGCACTGAGTACAGGGAGTGCAGGGGCACTGGCAGGCCTTTCACTTGAGATGCTTTTACTTGCCCATAGCATACCAGCAACACAGAAACAAAGCTTGGCACAGGAAATCACTCCAGCTCTGAGCCCCTGTTTCCCAGACAATGCTGCCCAAGCCCTTGGAAACACAGCTGGGATTGCTGACCTCCCGACTGATGGCTGCCATCTCATCTTCTGACAAGTAGGTCTGGCTGATGACATCGCTCAGAGTGCCTCCATCCATGTACTCCATAACCAGGGACAGCTCCTCACCCACAAGGTAGCTGAAAGGAGGAAACAAGGGCGTGGAGATAAATGTACATGGCTAGGTTGCTGTTTGGAAAAGATGGGTTGATTCTTCTTTACAGGTCCCTTTGAGACAAAGACAAAATAAAGGAAGAGACATTCCCTCTTGGCTGTGCATTGTTTGCCATCTGTGCAGTCTCAAGGAGAAAGGCACAGCTGCAAAAAAGGAGATGTCTTAGATGGGCAGCAAGCAAAATGTGCAGTTTAGTAAGAGCCCAGATATAAAACCTGTCACGCATGGTGTTTCTGGAAAAAAGCACCTAGTCTTCCTGGCATGCATAGCAATGGAAAACAGTGGCAACAATCCAAGGGAAATCCTTGATAGTTTACCTGGACGTAGGAAGACACTTGAAAAAAATCAAGCTCCAAAACAAAGTGGTGGCTGTGAATATAGAGATCATTGATTTTGTAAGACACAACTCATCCGGGTTTTTGAACAATTTTCAAATACCATGTGCCAGCAAAGACTCATGCAGACAAAATGCAATCTCTTCCCATCCACTGGAGATGAAAAGAGCAATAATAATTAGGCAATAATTACAGCTCTATTTTCTGCCAGTGACCAAAGTGGGATTTTGCCTTGCATGTTTGCAATATGTGAACAAACATTCCTGGGACAAAAGCACAACTCACCTGTCTAAACAGTTGACCAGGTTGGCATTCCTGTTCACCTTCATGACCATGAGTTCACTGACTTTTAGTTCCTTCTTCCTCAGTCCTTGAAGCTGTATTTTCTTTATGGCCACCTAAAATGACATTGAAAATCAGTAACTCGAGAAGTTGGTGGCATGAGACCACAAGGCACGTGGAGTGAGTGATTTTGCAATGACACAGCTGAGCTGTGCCAAACTGCCTTGTGGTTAGGCACTGCAGTAATTAGGAACTGACATTCCAACAGCCCATTTCTCTGCTCCCTTGGGAGCCAGTTACAGGACACGTGGGGCCACTGACATTTTGCCTTGTCCACTTGGTAACAGCGGTGTCTCAGTTATCACCCACAAACCTCTGACCACACTCTCTGCTGCTTTGTTTGGGACTCAGAAGAAGTAATCCATGCCTTAATGCTCTGTGGATACATCTTGTGATATGGGCAGGGCTTAGGGCTTTCAGGGACGCCTTGCAGGTCTCCCTATGTGCAGTTCCCAAGTGCAGCACTGCGGGTGGACAAGGAACTACCAGTAACTTTCAGATGGATTTGCTGGCAGCCAGAAATGAGAATTCAGGACTCTGAAGCTGTAGCCCCAAAGAGCAGTGAGGTGCTCGAAGGCACCACCTTTGTTTTAGCAATGGAGAGCGAGTGAGCGCGTCCTTCTCTGAAAGGAACCGCTGCCTCCGTGCCTTCCTTCTGGCAGCTGAGGAGGACAAAGTCCCAAATGTGTTTTGTGGGCTGGCACCAGTCTGTGCTTCTTGTACCTTTTCAGCACAGCTCTGCCCAAAGCTCCAGCCACAGCTCACACCAGAGGGGAAAGCCCTCGAGTGCAGCAGAGTCGGCAGGTGCTGTTGACATTTACCTCTGCTCCTGTGGCAGTGTCGAGTGCTCTATAAACGTCTCCAAAAGTCCTAGAAACAAAACAGAAGCAGAGAAAGGAGAAGCCATTTAGATCTTGCAGTGAAAGCCAGCCCACACAGGAGATCTGTGCTGCCAATCTGCAGACCTGCAGGACATTGGAAGCATTGAGATGTCTTTGACAATGCCTTCTGAGCACATTTAGAAATTCTGATCAGCACTGACAATCTAAGCCCAGTGCCTGAACACATTTGCAGCTTGTCAGACTTTACACTTGATACCTATTCCACCAGCAAAACACCTGATGCGTATTTTTGTACAATTAACATTGCTTGGACTCACCCACTGCCAATATTTTCCAGTTCAATGTATTTTAGAATAGGACTTTCCATCTTCACCATTCTCCCTGAGGGAAACAAAATGCAAGATGTTCACTTTAAAGCAGAGATCCCACCTTCTAGGAGATACAAAAGGCAGCCCCACTGTCTGGAGCTCTGAGCCCTCCCTTTGTGGACAGCTGGCTAACAACAACAGGAACAGGAACTGGAACAACAAGAAAAGAACAGCAGGCCCACAGCACAAGTGGCTGGCACAGAGACTGATTTCCAGCATCCTTTGAAGTGAGAGACCTCTAGACAGCAGGCACACAGGGAAGCATAGGGAGATACATTCAGAGGAGACTGAGACCAGAAGAGAATACCTACCAAGGCAAGTAAGTTTGTCATCTAGAAACATTAAGGAGAGCTGGAACTAACAGTGCCTTTGTTTTCTTGGGAATAAACACTGTGCGATTTAGAAAAGGTTTCCTACTTGCTAAGATTAAATGCACCTGGACATCTAGAATCAATTCCTCTGAACAGATGTGAAGTTCAGAACAGGAGGAATATTGCCAAGTGTTCCCATCTTTTCCACCTTGCAGCAGTTTGCCAGAAGAAGCCTCTGCGTTTGTAAACCAGAGCAGCTCATGCTAGAACAAATCCCCACGGGGCTTTCAGCATCAGGACCCTCACCCTTTATGAGCAGGCTGAGCCCAAAGACGCCCTTGCCCGTGCTCCGTGTGAAGAACCGCGCCGCTTCTCTTCACCCTGACAGCGCGGATCCGTCGCTCCCATTGCACTCGCCCTCTCGGCACCGCACACGTCCCCATCTTCCCAACTCGGCACGGCGGGCACAGGCACAGAGGACAGCAGTGCTCCTCAGGCGCCCCTGTGACACAGAGAGCTGCCCAGAGGAGATGCTGACCCTCTTGTGAGCCCAGGCCGTGCGAGGCAGAAGCCGGCCCAGAGAAGGGGCTGCTGCCTCAGGCAGCTCCGCGCTGCAGCAGCCGGGCAGCAGCAGGACCCTCCCAGCTAAGGAAGGCTCCAGCCTCTGCATTCCCACAGCCCTCAGGGACAGGGCAGCGACCACAACAAGGCTGGCAAAGCCCAAGCATGAGCACTGACAGGCACTGATGGGAAGAAGCCAGAGTGAGCCTGAGCCCTGGACAAGCTGTTGCCCCATTCAGGACACAACAGGATGGGCTTTGAGATCAGCCACGCCAAGGCACAGATCAGTGCCCTTTTTGTCCCAGCAGGTGATGGTAGACACAGAATCCACTGGGCTCTCTTCTCAACCCTACCAGATCTTATCTGAGAGCACAGCACTGGCAGCTGTTAAGGACAAGAAGCAGATCCATTGGGTTGTGCTGCAGAATCACAAAGCGCTTGATGTGTTCTCCTAGAGACTGATCTCAGCAGGGCTTCTGCCAGTGGCTAGGACTCAAGCAGTCACAGCCTTCTGCTGATCCAGGAGCAATCCCTGCTTCTGCCTTCGGCAGAGAGGGAAGCCCAGGCAAACTCCAGCCAGTCTAAGCTGCCGTCAGAGGCAGCAGGAACACCCAGAGCTCTCTCTTGCTGCCTCGGAGCAATGCCAGCACTTCTGTGACACTAAACTGAACAGAACCCTGGTTCAGCTATGCTGACACGCGCACACAACACACTGTCCCTCAGATAAGAAAGATACCAGACGCACTCTGCTGCTCCAGGGAGTCACCCGCCATCTCCTGTTGCTGAGCAGCAGCTGGGTCAGCACGAGAGGTGAACCAAGGGCTCAGGCTCCACTTCTTCAGCTGGGGAGCAAAGGCTCCCTTGGACGGCACTGCTGCTTCTGCAGCAGCTTCAGTGTCAGAGTCGGTGTAGATCTGAGACAAGAAATGAGTTGATGTCAGGAAGGTGTGGCAGAGATTGCCCTGAAATACAAGAGAGATTGCCATTTGAAATGCAAGCCCTTAGGAAGCTGCTGTCAGCCACATGCAGAGCTCTTCAACCGGATTGCTTTGGATGTCCACTTGTGAAACCAAATGGTCAAAACCAAAGGCTGGTTTTACTCGAGTTCATAGCCAGTTTCTTGTTCTAAAGGATGACCGCAGCAACGACCGCTCCACTTCCTCCCAAAGACTCCTTTCCCCCTCCTAGGTCTGCAGATACATTTGCAGCTCCTCATTCTAATATTCTACCTCCTGCCATGAAATTCTCTTTTTCTGCACCTTCCTAAGGACGTGCTTATCCTGCAGCATCTCTGGATGCTTCAGTTCCTGGGCCTCATGCCAGCCTCGGGGCTCTTGGTTGCCCGTCATTTGCTGGAACTCTCTGCAGGCTGCCAGGTAGGATGGTGACACTTCCACCTCAAGTCAAACAGAACAAAGCAGTCAGAGACTACAGCTTGTCCCCGTCAGCCAGGAGTCATTGACTGGGAAGAAAGTAAAGGAAAGGACAGGAGCAGATTCACAAGGGATACAGACAGCTTGCAGCTCGTATTCCAAATCTATGTGAGTGACCATGTTCACCTGCAAAAACACCTCAAGAAACAAGGTGACCTGGAAGAAGCCAGCAGGAGTTCATTCGGATGACTGCTGGCTAAATGGCCAGAGGAGAAATGCCACTGTCCAGAGCATCAGCTGAGATCCAGCAGAGCAGGAAGTGTCCTTGAGAGCAGCTCTGACAGAGGCCTCATCAGGATGGCACTCAGAGGCATCACCTACCCCCTTCTGCTCTGCACTGGAAAGGCAAGGAGGGCAGAAACCACCCCTTGGGTGACTGCAGTGCCTAGTGCTATTTCACTCACTTGCTCTTCTAGAGCCTTTTGCTCCTGAAGGAGGCGATTCATTTTCTCTTTGATGATTTTAATTTTTTCGTCTAGCCTCTTCTTCCTTGCCTTGGTCCCAGCCTCAATTTCCTGCAGCTCTGTCTGCATCTGTCCATCAATTTTCTGTAAAGAACAACAGAAAGGACTCACTTTCATGAGTGGAGTGGCTGCCATTCCTTCATTCACCTGTTTTTGTTGATTGCCCCTCTGCATAGGGAGATTCTTCTCCTCTTGGATGTCTTCATTCCTCCTCTTCGCTGCCATGATGGCACTCTGAGCTTCAGGCAGCTCTGCTTGTGGCTCTGCCTTGTTCTGTACACACAAAAGCAGAGCAAGTGACTGAGAGCTGCCATCAAGCTCAGCTTTTCCCTCTTTTAGCCTCAAAATCACATTTATTCAGCCCCTTCTTTCTGCTTCCCTACCCAGCTCTGCTTCCACTGTAACCATCCTGTCCTGGCGCTGATCTCTGCAGATTGCAAGGCTCTGTCCTTCCAGTGCCTGTGGGACTCCTGGCCTCCTCAGTCCCAGGAGCTCTGGTTTATGCCCCTCTTCCTGCCCTTCCCTCTGTCACCTGGCCAGGCAGGCTTACCTGGCCATTCTCCTGTGGCTCTTCCACCTGCTGCCTGAGCTGCTCTTCCTGCTCTCGGGCAGGGAACAGCTCTCCCTGAGTCTGGCATGGCATCTCAGATGAGGCAGTGTGCTCCTGCTCTTTCTCTAGAAGCACCTGCACAGAAAGCAAGAGAAGATGGGTTTCAACTTCCCATACGCCCTTTATGGGCCAAGACTCAAAGGCTGCTGGGCTCACACGTTCCCAAAGCACTGTGCTGCTGCTCTGCTGGGTCGTTCTCTGCCCGAGGGGAGGCACAGATTCCACAGTGACCCTGGCCCTACAATCAGGGGAAATCTGGGACTGAAGCTCCAACAGCCTCTCAGGCAGCTGACAGGGAAGGGGTGGCATTTCTCAAGGGTCTGGTGAGAGCCTCCCTCTGCTTCTGCCATGTCCTGTTTGTCTTTCAGTAGTGACTGACACCCCGCCCTGTCCCACAGCTCCATCCTGGCTCTGCAGGGGCTTCCTGGGTGAGCTCACTCCTTGTGAGAGACACTTCTGGAGTTCACCTTCTCTTCAGGCCTGCACCAGCATTCCTCCTTCCTGACATCCACACTCTTGTTAGAAAACTGGGTCATTCAGGAGATAAGGATACATGCAAAGATCTCTGATGGAAGTCAGAGAACCTCTATGGCCATCTCAGTATATGGAGGAGGACCAAGGTGTTTCTTCTCCCTCTTTTGTCAACTGAGAATTCTGACCAGCAGTAACAGAGTTTCTCATAAGGCCCCATTAACGAATGCACTTACACAGCCCTGGGGATGCCAGCGAAGGAAACCATGTGTCATGTATGGCATGTACGAGCAAAGTCACCAGACCCCAGCTACAGCATGGGATAGTTCCACTCCCTTAGGACATGCAAAAATTTAAAGGATGAAAAGAAGGCTTCAGGGCACAAGAGGCTGGAGGAGGATAACAGGAGGGTAAAAAACAACCATCTCTGGAGGGGGAACATCTCTGCCTGCTCAGGATCCATCAATGGAACTTGTCTCTACTCTCTCCTGAAGGGATGCTTTTAGGTGAGCTTTGCATCTTCCAGTGCTTTGGAGCAGAGCCAGGAAGATTCAAATAGATATATAGATAGACAGATCTCACTTTTATAATCTCTCTTTACTGTGCTGTGGTATTTACATTCTTTGAACACAGAGAGATATAATTCCCTCTCCTAGGTTTTTTTTAAGGGAAGGTAGTGAGAAACTTAGAGAAGAAGAAAAAACAATTATTATCTCTACTTGCTGTTCTTGTTTTTTAGTACATGAAGAATGTGTTATAGTGATTGTTTACTGAAAGTGATTTGTTAATTGGATTTTAGTGATAGCTGTTTAGATTGATTAGCTAATTAGATAAAAGACTGTGTGGAGACAGTCACGAGTTTTTCTTTAGTGTGTTTTTAGTGTAATATCTCTTTAGTATAGTTTTGATATAGTACTAGTGTAATATAACATAGCTTAATAAAGCATTTGTTTAACCTTCTAAATCATAGAGCCAAAGCACATTATTCCCCACGTGGGGGTCACCGTGAATCAATACTGTCCTTTCTGTCGCTACACACATCAGCACTCGGTAGCAGTGCCCCAATCAGCAGCCATCCTGAACTTGCTCTCCTTTTGCTTCAGTAACCCACACTCTTGGGGAATCTGGAGCGTGTGGGTCCCTATGGAATGCAGTCAGACCCAGAGCATTGCACTGGGAACTGCACTCTTTGTGCGTCTGTGCTCGGCAAGTTCTTCTCTTGGACTTGGCCACACTGATGGTGCTGAAGTGGCTGGAATCAGAAATGCAGCCCAGCCCCTCGAAGCTCCTCTAATCTCTGAGCACCAGCTGGAATGCAAGGGCATTGATTTCCTGCTCAGTTCCCAAACACAACACACACTGATTCCCTGGGCTGCCAAAAGACATGGGAGCCGTTACCCTGAAAGTGATGTGTTTCTGCCAGTGCTGGAAAAGGGCAGGAAAGATTGAGAAAAAGCTCCCTTGCTCCCTGGAGAAGGAGAAATTACCCAAGGATTCTCCTTCTAGCAAACAAACAAATAAAATATGAAAGTGTTACCTACTCCAGTGTCTAAAGCACTTGGATGCAGTGAAGGGATGTTTGGCAGGGAAACAGCCCTTGTGCTGAGCATTGGCTCTATGGATCTAAGGCAGGGATCTATGGCAGTCTGCCTGAAGGTCCCTCATGAGCCCCCATTGTCCAGGCTAAAGCTCCCTCAGCACCTCCACCTCCTCCCTGGCCTTGTGCTGCAGCCCTTGCCCAGCTCCCCTGTCCTTCTGTGCACACGCTGCAGCCCCTCCATGACTTTCTGCTTCCCAGGGCCCACAGCTGCACACAGCACTCCAGCTGTGGCCGCAGCGCTGCCCAGCACAGGCCACGCTCACTGCCCTGCTCCTGCTGCCCCACTGCTGCTGGCACAGCCACCGTGCCCTTGGCCTTCTTGGCCCCCTGGCCCCACGCTGCCTCATCTTCAGCTGCTCAGGGCCGCCAGCCCTGCGTCCTTTGGGCCCACGCAGCTCCCCAGCCACAAAGGTGCCCATTTCACTTCAGATACAGCAGGCACCATAGCAAGGTGTACATCCTGGTTTTAGCATTACAGTACAGCAGTCAAGGACTTGCAGTTTTGCTCCCACTCTAGGCTCCAATGAAGTTTTCAAAGCAAACTACACAATAGAAGGTATCAACAGACACAGTCAGCATCTGGTTTTTGCCTCAGAAGAAGGGTTCACTTTGTTTCTTTGCCCACACTAGACAAGAATGGATCCCCACAGTTTCATGGACAACACAGTCATCTCCTTGCAGCTTATCAAAGACCAAGAAACAGGCAGACTCAGAGCACCTATCTGCTCTGCTACTGGCTGCTCTGCCTGAAGAGGCAAAAGAGCAACCTGGCAACAAAGGCACCAAAATCCCTGACTTCAAGCAGCAACTCTACATGCCCAGTGTGTCTCTGAAATACTCCCAAGTAAGCACACCCAAGAAGTTTGTGGGGACAAAGCACCACAAAGAGCTTTTGTGGTCAGATCAACATTTTTTTGTGCCTGCAGCTACTTGGCCAGTCTGTGCAGGGGGACAGGTCTCTCCACACCACAGTGTCCCCTGTGTATCCAACAAGGCTGAGCACAGTGTCTTTGACATGCTCCCTGCTCTGGGATCAGGGAGCCTTCGTGCTTCAGGCTGGCCCCTATCAAAATGCCAGGAAGCTGGTGCCTAAACATGACAGACCAAAGCCCATTGTCCAGCTGTCACAGGCTGGGGGCAATCACTAGGTCCTGGCAGGACTCCAGCACTCAGCATCCTCAGCCAGCAACAGCAAGTGCTGGCTGGTCAGAAACTTGCAGCTCTGCCCTGCACTAAAGACAGCAGCACACAGAACTGGCACTTACTGGCTCAGAATGTTCAGGCTGTGGTGTGAGCACAGCTGGAGGCTGGCGCTCATCCACCTCATCTGCCTCCTCTTCGGCCTCCTCTCCATGAGCAGAGGGAGCCAGAGGAGAGACTGCTGTTGGTTCTGTGATCTGTGGACAGACAGCAGTGTGAGGGACAGAAAGTTACCTATCATTTATAACCTTAGTTCTATTCAGCACTTTATTCTATTCAGCTCTACTTCTACAACCAGCTCTACTAAGGACAAATCAGAACCTTTGATAACAATGGGATTCTAAGTCACTACGACTAAATTTAAATGGGCTAATTCAACAGAATTGCTAATAGTTCTGAATTAGACATTACACCCTGGCTACTATCAAGAAGCAACATTCTCTCTGCAACATGAGCTTTTCATTCCTTGAAAGTTCTGAAATGGAAAATTAGGAAATAGCCAGAGATGCCTTTGTTATTGCTGCTGCAGACATGGAAATGGATTTTCTTTCAGCCTACCGAGCTGGCCCTCTACACTCTACTGCCACAGGCCAAGCTCACAGCTTGCTCTACAATTTTAAGCACCAGAACATGAAATGTTCCTTTCTCACTCACCTCAGGATCAGCACCTCTGAATACACGCTTCAGGTGACCTGGAGTGGGCAAGGGAAACAGAACAAGTGCTGTGAGAAAACTGCCTGGGCTGCTGAATCCCACAGAAGAGAAGAAGTCAACCCAAACAGAGGTTTGGTATTTTTCTTTATCAACATCCCTCCACTGGCATAGTTCTTTCACACAGCCAGCAAGAGATCAGGACAATAATCTTGGTTGTGCCTACACTTCGGCCTGTTCAGCCAGCAAATGAATACAAACATGATCAAGAAAATGCAAATTGTTCTTCAACACTCATGCTTCTGTTCTGTCCAACAGATAAAGCAGATTTTGTTCTCTTGTCTTTCAGACAAAAAAAAAAAAAGAAGAAGTTGCATGCACTAATTCCCATTAAGTTGCTGAAAACAGTCACCCAGAAAAGCTTGCCCCAAATCCCCCTGAGCTGTGGCAGTTCTACTGTAAAACAGCACAGCATCAGCTCCAGGGCTCAGGAGCAGACACTCAGTGCTTTGGCGGTTGCACTTCACTGCAAAGGGAATCACTCTTTTAGCACTCAGTCAAGGGTCAAAACGGACAGTCAAATCCTTTCATTACAAAATTTAGAATAAAAGAAGCTTTGCCTGAGTTCTGGGGAGAACTACAAAGTCTTTAGAAGGCCTTCTGAGAAGCCTCCCAGTCTGCATTTTGGAAGTTGTCCGGCTTGACCCAGCAAACAGAGGAAATGACAGACTCTGCTGCCACAGATTCTCCCGTGGAGGGAATGGAAGCCCTGCAGGTTCCCCTGCAAATGCTGCCCCTGTGGCTACAGACACACCCTTTTTAGCTGGACCTCTTGACAGGAGCTTTACCAAACCAGAGGCATCCTAATGGTCTTTCTCTTTCAAAATCAGAAACTCAGCCACCAAGAAAGAACAGGAAGACCTACAAAAACCAGGTTAGGATGCACCCTAACCTAAGCAGAAGGGAAGCCTCTACTTACGTGCGAAACTCGTAAAATAATAAATGGAATAAGTAATGCCATATGCAGCAAAAGCTGCAGTGGCCAGATGGTTAATTACTGGCATTTCTGCAATTTTTCTAAACGCTAAAAAAACAAGCCTCTTGTCAGTGGGCAGCTGCCTACTGACAGATGCTTTGACCAGGAAGGTTCTCCTGATGTGAGCAAGGCCTAGGGCTGCTCTGACACTCAGGCCTTCCGTGCACCAAGGCAACCTTCTGATGTCACTATGACAAGGTGGCAACCATGCCCTGACATCACAAAGCAAACGCTCCATGTTGGTCTGTGAGTTTATGCAAAGCAATAACCAACCTTCCCTACAGCAAACACAAAAGAGCTGGGAAGTTCTCATCTGTCACAAAGTCCCTCATGGGCCAAACCCTGTTGTTCAGGGGATCCAAGAGGAACTCCAAGAGTGCCCCAAGCACCTACAGCCTGTACCCCAGCTGAGCACTCAGATGGGACACAAGCAAAGGAAACCAGACCAAGACAATGGCCCACAGCATTGCAAGTGTGAGAAATTACTCTCACTTTTAACATTTTAAAGGTTTATTAAACATTAACAAAGGAATGTATAAGGAAAATTGCAGCATTGGGAGTCTCCATAACTAGCAACCATGTGCTTATCTACAAAAAGGATGCTCTGCCTTTTATACCCTTAGCTCCTCCAGAAGATTTGTCAGTCAGCTCTTTCTCTGCTGTCCATTGGTGGAAATTACTTTCATGCATCTTGACTGGAGGTCAGGTGTTGTTACACCCTGCCTGCTGGTCACAAGCCAGCCCTCCCCAAATGCCCTGACTACCAAGGCTGTTACAAGGGGGACAGGAAAGAGGACTATGGGAGGATATATTACAATACCATCACTACACATTTGAACATCCACATAACATCTACTTCTTAATTGTCAGAGCCAACCATTGCATTACTCGTCTAGAACACACAGAACCAGGAGAGAAGCCACTGTTGGCATCACAGCTGAAATGCTTCCTAACAAATCTCCCCACATATTTGCACCTTTATTGGACATGCCCAGGGCTCCGGTGCGGGTACATCTCTGCCTTTCTTCCCCTTTGGCAGCAGTCGAACTGGCAGCATCTGCCCGCCAGCAGCAGCTGCTCCAAGCTGGGAACGCCACTGGCGGTGCTGATTTCCAGAGGCTTCTGTGTGCCAGGGGAAGCCAAGGCAGGAGCGGTTGAACGGTGCTGGCGCTGCTGCTGCTCTGTGCCAGAGAGCCCCGGCTGGGCAGGGCACGGTGCCCACTGCGCTGCCGGCTCCTTCTCCTGCCACAGCTGGGCACACCTGGCAACAAGGCATGACAACTGGTGGGCAAGCCAAGGGGTTTCTGGGGCTGCACTGCTCTGCACACACCCAGCACACCTGCAGCACAGAATTTCAACCCTCAAACAGGTAAACCAAAGGGAAACAGCTGGAAAAGATTTCATTTCAACCATTCTTTATGCTTCAATAGAAATGACCAAAATGAAAGTTACCGAGCAGGGCCCGATCCACACTGCCAGCTCAGTGTGAGAAAAGAGGCATTACTTTATTGCAGTGCTGGGTGTGTGAGGAATCACTGCCCTGAAACATGCACACCCACATGTTAGTATCCACGGAACTAAGACATTACTTTCATTTCTTTTATTCATTACTTTGCTCAAACTCACAGGCTAAACATTCTCACAAAGTATTTGACATGTTTAAATCACTTCACCAAAATTACTGACATTTAGAGTAGGGGTCGCTTGAGGAACATCCCGTTCCTCAAATTCTCCTCCCATGGTTAAGAGCCTTCTTCTCCTTGAATGTATTGCAGCTACCTCCTCAGTAGGCCCACTGTCTTTATTCTCAATGCTAAGACATCCACATGCACACATCAACCACTGGTGTGAGGGAAGGTACAACTAAGCACTGCCTGTTAAAGCTTAACAAATTCACAATTTGTTGCAGGTCAACACTTCCCCAACATCTCTCATTTCTTCTCTGGGAATCAAACACAAGCATTTTGTGATCACTGAGCCCAAGGCCGCCTCCAACCCTCCTGTCACCCAGCAGCCCTTCTCTCCTCACAAACAGCAGCTCCAGCAGTGCCTTCCCTCACTGGCTCAGTCACAGCTGTGTCAGGAGTTCTCTGTCACACACTCCAGGACCATCCTGGACTGTTTGCTCTCCGCTGCACTCTGTTGCCAGCAGACATCCCCACCCTGTTCCGTGCCCCGTGCAGAACCCTGCACCTGCTGTCCATGGGCACCT
Source organism: Zonotrichia leucophrys gambelii (assembly GCF_028769735.1). Classification (NCBI taxonomy): domain Eukaryota; kingdom Metazoa; phylum Chordata; class Aves; order Passeriformes; family Passerellidae; genus Zonotrichia; species Zonotrichia leucophrys. The sequence continues at coordinate 12,908 of NW_026992550.1, forward strand.
GGCAAGGGGAGGCACTCACGGCAGAGATGCACCAGCTGCGCTGGGCAGGAACCAAAACCCTCTGGCGGCGCAGCTGCTGGCCTGGGTCTGGCACAGCTCTGCACGCCCCACTCCTCACGGGCTCTGGGCTGGAAATGCAATTGCACTTTCTGCCTCATGCAGAAACACCAGGGCTGCACAAACAACGGCCAGCAGGCCACATCCCAAAGGCCCTGCAGCATGGAGCTGAGAAGGAAGAAGACCCTTCCCCAATTCCTGACCGTACCAAAACCACCATCATTGGGACTTTTAATCTTCTGAATGTAGAGTTGATTCACAGGGTGACAAGGGAATCTTCCAATGGAGTTAAAGTTTGGTAGAGTTTTTATTCTGAGTCCTACTCAGACTGTTGATTTGAAAATTTATTTTAAAATATTTTTTAAAGGCTGTGCAGTCATATGGTTTTGTTCTAATACCAAAATGGCTAGATGAAATGTACTGGCATTTTAATTACATCCAAACTGATTAGTCTGTAAAAGCTTTCCTGCAGAATAGCCACTAAACGAGAAATGAAAATCTGTGGACTGTTGACTTTGCAAATTTCTACTACATTTATCAGACAATGAGGCATTTTTAGTTGGATCATAGAGCAAATTAATTCCTATGGAAACCTTGATTTCAATAAATCTGTTGATTTCAAATTAAAACTGCCAGCACGTACTAAGTGGAAATCTGAATACTCACTTCTATGAGCTCTGAATTATTAGATAGTCATTGTTTGCCATATTAACGAAAATTTACATTCTGGCTGTTTTTTTTACTTACAGCAGCTCTATCAAACACTCTTTGTAACACAGAAAGAGAGTTTGTAGCAATGTGAACCATGGGCTGGTGGAGCATTGCAGAAGGCTCCTATGCCAGCACTAAATGTTCATATTTACCATGGCATCACTTCTTGCCTTTAATTCCAAGCTACACCTCAGTTCCTGCAGTATAGATTCACACTTGTAGTCTGTATTTGCAGCTGGTTCTTACTTCCCTGTCCAGGAAAAAAATCATGCTTGGATCTCAATTCAAAATAAAACTAGGAGAGAGGTTCTGGATAGGTATAGCAAGAACTAAGAGATTTTTTTGCAAATATGTTGAAAAGTTGTTTGTACATGCTGCAAAAAGCAAGATTAAAGACTTGCACTCTAACTTGCAAGCTGAGGTTTGCCTGTTCTTTCTGGACTGATTTCTTGAGGCCAGACACTGAACCTAATCAGTAAGAAAATCAAAACCACAGGAGTAGTTTGGAGAATATTTAAATTATCTGTCATGATGCTTTTTGCCTAAAAGTTCTGGCCATCATCCGATTGGAGTAATTAGAGGAGATCGAAGCCATCACACTGTGCCTGTGCACACAATTCCTTCCCAGGAGTAATCCATGAAGCAACGCTGACAAACCCACACCAGCAGCTGCTGCCACACAGTCATGAAGCAGAGAATATGTATTTCTGCTACACTTGGACAGCTGAAGATGCCTCTGCTGAGCTAATTTTAGTGACTGCCCACCACAGATGAGACCTTGTGGTCAGTCTCCAACAAGTCAGGGCAGTTAATATTCTGCCTAAATGAAGTGAGTCTAGCAATACATAGACCATGGAGCCTGAGGAAAGCCAGCAGCTGTGGGAGATTTTATTTGTTGTTGTATCTTTATTAATTTATTGCAGTCTATTATTTAAAGAATGGAAACTTTTGGCATACTATTGGCTGGAAGGTTGGTCAGTCTTCCATTCTTGACTCCTCTGAAAGCTTCACCCCAATGTTTTTATCAGTAGCTCTTCCGTCATCATGGCTCACACAGCATTTCCTGCAGCTCTTGCTGGAGTCAGGGAAAGGCACCAGGAGAAGGGGGAGAAAGCTGTGTGCAGAGACTGTGTCAGCTACAGAGACATTTGTTTCCTCTGATTTGACTGAATGGCTGCAGGAACCTTGCTGGCCCTGCTGGCGGGGTGGCCTTTTGCAGGGCTGGGCAGAGTTTGGGGCCCAGGATCCCTCCTCTCGGTGGGACACCAGGGTGAGCAGCCCCTGTCCCAGGCAGGAGCAGAGGTTCTGTGGCTCTGCCCTGGGCACAGGGACCTGCCACTGCCATGAGCTCCGGCCGCGGCTCCTCTGGGCAGCTCCTGCTCTGCAGTGATGATGGGCGCAGCTGGGGGTGGCTGCAATGGAGGGGGCTTCCAGTGGGCTCTGTTGGTCTGCCACACTGGAGCCAGCAGAGCTTCTGGAAGGAGTCTCCTCTTGTGAGCTGCTGGAGCTGGAGCTGGCACTGGCCACAGAGCCGCTGTGTTCATCCCTGACAGGAGCAGAGCACAGCAGCCTCTGGGCCTCCCTTCTGCACGATGGCAGTGAGGAGGCCATGGCCCAGAGGTTCAGTATGAGTGACTCAGTTTCCTGATAAACTGTGCTGAGAAAACCCTGCATCCCTCCTGCCAGATCTGAGACACTCCAAGAAATCTGTTGGCACATTGGGAACTCAGAATTGTCTGCATTTTGAGCAATTGTCTTATGAGTGCTTTTGATTGTTTTTGTCATTTTGTGTTGATTCAGGTCCTTCAGAGAACTTTCCTAATAATATAAAACACGGGGAATTGTGGAGACCCTGGGGGGGGGGCATTCCCTGGTCTAGGAGACACAAGAAGCTTCCCTCAAAAGCTGTTAGACCCCATTGGTTCCTTCCCCTGTTCCTATGTCTGTTCCTGAGTTCCTGAGCCACACCTTCCCTATTCCCTCACTGGTCCCCTTATCTTTGTACTGCCCCGAGATCAGGGTCAGCCCCCGGGCCCCTGTGGAGACAAAGTGAGACCCTCTGTGTGTGGGTGCTGGGACCTGAACATCTCCCTGCACAGCTGAATAAAACATCTGTGGAGATTATGCAAAGGTCCTTTTTGCTTCTTTACCCTGGACTTGCTAGCAGCAATTCAGACTGCTACAGAGGAGAAGCTGCAGTACTGGCACCAAGATTTTGGCAACTTGACCATAGGCACAGAGGGCGTGCAGGATGCTGCTCTATGAATTCCTTAACCAGCCATCTCTGGTGCTGGCATATTCCTCCAGCTTCTTTGCAGCCAGAGCCACCTTTGGTCCAGTAGATGACATTGTTATTTGAAAAATTCGGCCGCACCTTGGGCAGGAGGCCATCCCCAGGCTCTGGTCCTGCAGCCCCTGCCAGCTGGGGACAGTGTTCCCTGTGGGGAAGATGGAGCAGCCATCACAGGGTCTGGGGGCTGCTTTCAGCAAGGTGGCCAGGCTCTCTGCCTGCTGGACTCCAGCAATTGTTTGGGGAGCTGATGGCAAATTGTATGTAGTCCTGTTCATCCTACTCAGAAAACCTGACAGCTTCTATCATTCTTCTGCAGAGTGGGCACGCTGGATTTCTCTTTGCCCACTGCAGGATGCAGCCCAGGCAGAACTGGTGGTGACAGGGCAGAGAAAAATTCACATCCTTCTTAGTGCCCTGGCAGATGGGGCAGCTCCATTCTGTCCCCATGGCCATGTCTGTCTGTCCCAGCAGCAGGGAAGAGCTGAGGACCATGAGCTGCTCTCATCAGCAGTCTTGCTTGCCCAGAGCCCAAGCTCCAGCCAGAGTGGTCCAGGCTCTGTCAGTGCCCAAACAGAAGCAGAAAGGGATGTTTTATCACAATCCATTCCTTGGTGAAGGAGGTCCATAGCAGCCTCAAGAGGCACCTCAGACACTCAGCAGTCAAGGCAGTAACATATGGACAGGACACAGATGGCAGTTCATGGCTGGGAGAGCATTAATAAATATATCCAAGGACAAATTTCCCAGGAACTCTCCACAGCTCTGGGATCTGCCCATCAGCTCTGTCAAAAGCTTCAGCAGAACAACCAAAGTCCTAAAAAGCAGCTTCCAGACACTTTTCCTATCATCCTGCCTGAGTAGCCGGGTTGCTGGCTGCAAAAAACTCTTTTCTCCTCTTCCCCAATGCCCTGTGGACATTTGCAGCCAAAAAAAAGGCTCCTTGCCCTCTGTGTGATGTGATAATACAGTTTTTATATTTCCATGCTGGGATGAAAGAAAGCTGTGCTGTGGGTCAGGAGAGGCCAGGACCCACTTGGCCTTCCTGCAGGCTGAGGTGGTCCCAGCAGACATCCTGCTGCTTTTTTGGGGAATGTGTGAGGGGGAGTGGAGGGGGTGACAGAGAGGCCAAGATCATACAGTGGAAACTCAGCTCCAGAGTGGCAGTGCAGACTCTCCCTGCTGAATGCCTGCTGGGGCTGGCAAAGAAGGAAAATGCCCCAATAACAGCCCGGTGGCACTGTGTCTCAGGGACAGGTACAGGGAGGTGACAACAAACAGCAGCATGGCCCGGTCTCACAGCTTCTAGGAAGCAGTGACAGAGGGGCCTCATGTGCCAGAGATTTCAGAAAGGCTGTCTTCTCAAATGGCCACTCTGAAACCCCTCTCTTTGCCTCTTGAAGTTGTGAATGCTTTTGACAGCCACAGCTGTCACAGACATCTTTTGATAAAAATCCTTTCTTTAGGATATTTCTCCCCTCTGAGAAGCTGTGGCCTCAGCAACAAAATGTAAATAATGGTTATCTGCTGCTGTGGAATGTAACAGGTTTATCCATCATTGGTGTCCTGTGGATGTTTGGATTTACTGACCACTCATGGCAGAGCTGCTCTTCCTTTCTGCCGGGACACAGATCTTTGTTATTCATTCTTTTCTATTCTTAGCTTAGCTAGCCTTCTGAGAACCTTCTCTTCTATTCTTTTTAGTATAGTCATAATGTAATATATATACATCATAAAATAATAAATCAAGCCTTCTGAACATGAGGTCAACATTCTCGCCTCTCTCTTCACCTCAAAACCCTTGTGACCACTGTCACAATTGGTGAAGCCCGAGTGACTGAACGACAAATCATCAGTTGGGGACCCCTCGTCTGAAGAGGAAATCATCACTTGATAAGACCCCAGAGGAGCAAGAGCTGCACTGGGTAAACCCCGAATGTGTGGCATTGATGGTTGCTTCACAAGTGACCACAGAAGTGGATTCTAGCCAGGAGCTGAAGAACTGAAGATCCTGATTTGGACAGAGTTCACAGCAAGGCTGCCACAAAGAGAACCTTCTGAAAAGCCTCCAGGAGATGTTCAGACAGCCTAGCAGCGCCATGCAGATGGCCAGAGCATGCTGGACTCTGTCAAAAGGTACTGTTGGCATTTCCCTTCCCGATGATCCTGGCCTTCGCAGATTATGGCTGCAAAGGTGGTGGGGCATTCCCACCAGGGCTGAGGTTCGATTCTCCCCTTCAGAGGAGAAGCTTATTGCCCTCTGGCAAAAATAGGGTGAAGAGGATTGAATTCTGTGAATCTTCCTGTCAGAAAGACATTTCTATGAGTTTTTCTGATGGGCAAAGATTTTGGGTTTTTTACGAATGTGCTGTATGCCCTGGAGGTGTTTGTATGGCAGTGCATGGAATCCATTCTCCAAGTCCTTTTGGACCATGGATTCGGACACCCCGAATTTACCTAACATTTAAGGCACTCTTTCCGGTCTTGGAACGAAGAGCAGCTGTTTTTCCCTGGATTGCTAACTGCAACGGGCTCGCCCCATTTCCCCCAACTCCTGCAGGAGAAGACCCTTTGGAGGGAGATGATCTGCTGCCTCCCAGCCCCCCTGCATCCCGGCGGGGGGCGGGGAGATCTTGTCCGGAGCTGAAGTTTTTTTTCTCTGCGTTTTTGGAGCATGCTCAGATGGAGCTGTCTTTTCCCCCCCCCTCGTCTCTCTCCGGGGGTTGATGAGAGTTTGCTGGCCTCCTGGACCCCACCCCACTCAGAGATGGGGGCGGCACCGGTCTCCGAGGCCCCGCCTGCCGGGCCGGCGCGGCCGCCTCCCGGACCCTCCCCACAGCCGCCTCCCCGGGCGGCCCTGCCCGGGCCTGCGCTGGCTTCCCCGCCTGTGCCTGAGAGTCAGAAACACCGCTCCCTGCGGCTGCGCCGATGTTGCTGGGCAACAGCGATCCTCCGCCGCCGCTCCCCCCGGCCGTTTCGCCACTGCTCGTGCCGGCCCCGCCGCTGCCCGTGCGCACTCCGGCGGCTTCTGCAACTGCATCTTCCACTGAGCTGACCCCAGAGCCAGGGGCAGGAGACGCTGCCGACCCCGTGCCGTGCCCAGCAGGCTGTCCCGCAGAGGCAGAGCGCGTGCCTGAGCTGCCGCTCCCAGAGCCAAGTGACACAGCAGCGGCGTGTTCCCGTGCACCCCCGCCGCCTCAAACCGAGCAAGTCCCTGTTCAGGATGATGCTTAAAACAGCTCTGAACCCGCGGGACCCTCGGAGCAGCCCGCAGTGGCTCCTGCACCCAGCGCGATTTCCCCCCCAAGTTTTTCAGGCTGTCCCGGGGCTGCCCCTGCGGGGGGAGCTGGGACAGGGGAAGAGGGCGCCAGCCTCTCCTTCCGTGGAGGAGGCATGGCTCGCCAGCTGGCTGTGAGTGCAGCCCTGTTGCTGGCGTTCCAAATCAGCGTTCTCGGCGGGTTGGGGGGTGTTTGGTCAGTTGCTGCCCCTTGGGGGGTGCGAATCTCTCCGCCGCCCCTCGCACACACCAGCGGCGAGGGGCAGGTGGGTCCCGAAAGTTCTGCCTTTGGTCCCCCGCCCGGAGGGGGTGGTGCCGTGAGGCTGATGGGAGACACACCTGTTTGCATTTGCATTGCAGAGGCAGAGGGCACAGCGGGAAGCGATCATGGTTTGCTTGCTGTGGGGAACAAACATCCCCAGACCTGAGATGAAGATCCTTGGGACAGCTTCAATTCCCCCGCTGCTGGCATGCCTTGGTGATTTTGGGGAAAAGAAGCGTTTCATCACTCGTTCTGCCATTGTACTGGCAGCAGAGTGCAGGCCTGTGGCAAGGCAGAGCCTGCCTCGGGGGCTGGGCCCGGGCTGTTGGGCTGACATCCCTGGGCCAGGGCCACCGTCCGGCCTCCTGATGGGTTTGGGGGTTTTGCTTCCCCCTTCCGCTCCTGGGCCGCCTTTCTGATTGGCCAGGGCCCCCCAGGGCCTTTCTCTGGCTGCTGTGCTGCTGCTGGTCTCCCCCCCCCAAAAAAAAAAAAAAAAAAAACCAAAAAAACCACCCCACACACACACACACAAAAAATTTAAATAGCTGGCAGCAGCTCTGAAGCATTGAAGGGCCAAAAATTAGCTTCAGCCCAAGTTGTTCAATAAAGGGCTCTGGCAAGAATTTCCAGGAGTTGTCTGAAATTGTTTGAAATTGTTTGATGATTGTCAATAGACTTTTGATAACTATTGATGGACTTTTCTGCAGCAAGCCTGTTTCAGGACCAAAAGGATTTTTCAGAGATGGCAAAGAGGAACATCTTCAGCCCATGGACTTTTCCTGAAGCTCAGCTGCTTGGACTTAGACTTTCTTTGTATTGTTTTTGCATTTTCTTATATTGTACGATTGTTTTAGTGATTTGATAGAATTGTAAGTTCTACAGGTGAACAAATTCCCTGCTCATTCCACACCAGCACTTGAGTGAGGTTTTGACTGGCAACAGATAACCTGTCAAGTGTTTGTTCTTTCCTCGGCATGTGCCCAGCAGAGAAAATTGCAAACACTTTTCTTTTTAATTAAACTAAACTTAAAAGGGTGACATGTCACAGACATCTTTTGTGAAAAATCCTTTCTTGGGATTTTTTTCCCTTCTGAGAAGCTGTGGCCTTAGCAACAAAATGTAAACAATGGTTATCTGCTGCTGTGGAATGCAACAGGTGGGTCCATGATTGGTCTCTTGTGGATGTTTGGATTTACTGACCACTCACAGCAGAGCTGCTCTTGCTTTCTGCTGGGACACAGATCTTTGTTATTCATTCTTTCCCTTCTATTCTTAGTTTAGCTAGCCTTCTGAGAACTTTTCCTTCTATTTCTTTTTAGTATAGTTATAATGTAGTATATATATCATAAAATAATAAATCAAGCCTTCTGAACATGAGATGAACATTCTCACCTCTCTCTTCATCCTGCAACCCTTGTGACCACTGTCACAGAAAAGGGCAGAGGAGAGGCGGGAAAGTGGCCATTTTGGGGTGGAGGGTGGAAAAAACTTGGATCAGGAGGGGACAAAATGGCAGGGCTGCCACATTGCCAGCGCCATTTTGTGGGGTAATGGCCACTGGGGGAGATGAAAGAGGGTATGCGGGCATAGGAAGAAGGTTGAGGGGAAGGTCCAGAGCAGCATGGCCAGTGCTGTCCGGGTAAGGGGAGAGTGGAGATCGGGAGGCACCAGGGAGACAGCAGAAACCCTGTGCTGAATAGCGACATCCACCTGCTGATTGCTCCCCAGGCAGGGAAGAGGGTCTAGGGGCTTGGGGAGAGGATGAAGGGAAGGGGTTTTGAAGGGGAGACCCAAAACTTTTCCCAAATTTTCCCCTGATTTTTAAACTGAATCATAAATAGAACAAAAAAGAAGATAAAACATTTTGCCATAAATGGAATGAAAAAGACAATAAAACTTCTCTACTTTAAAATTTCCCTTCATTTATAAAACAAATATCTTGATCCCAACCGTACCCCAAATCTCAAGTGATTAAACTGATTCCCTTGTAACATAAAATATTTGAAAGGAAGATGAACAAATGCTTTCAAATTCCCCTTTGAAAAATGAATTTCCCGAGCAAGTAGGGCTAATGTAACTTGGATATAAATCTCCCATTGTGGAAAGAGTTTTGTGCCCATTCTGCAGTCTTTCCATCCACAAGTTAAAATGAGAAAACAAAAGAAAAGGGTGACTCTAACTGAAACATACTCACCCAGCAGTGCATCAACAAAGGATCTCGTGGGGGTGTGTCAAGGAAAGCAATCCTCCAGCCCACGACTTTGGGAGGGTTCCAGGTCTCTCCCTTCAGCGTGCCCAGATAAAATTCAGAGGTTGTCTTAGGCTAGTGGCTGACTCAAAGGCAACTTAGATTGCAGCCATGCTGGAGACGCTCTCCAGGGGTACCAGACGAAGGTCCCTGTTTGGGCGCCACTCTTGTGGTCTGTGGTGGTGGTAGATGCAACTTCCCTGAGAGCATCTTGCACCAATGGGCAGGAGCCATGAGAGCCCCAGCACACACTCACACACACTCACACACACACACACACACAGACACAAGACACACACACACAAATACACACATGGAGCAGGTCGGCAGTGAAGACACCGGAGGTTCCAGGCATGGAGTTCCAATGTGCTTTATTCAGGCAACACTGAAGAGGTCCAGGGCCAAAGACAAAGCCAAAGGAGGGTCTAGGTTATAAATGAGGAAAAGAAATGGTGGAGAAGAGCATCAGAGATCCAACGGTCTGAGGGCTCACGGGTGGTACACAAGGAAGGGACCAATAGGAAATGCTAGAGTGGGTAGCCAGAGACATAAACCAATGGGATTACAGGGAAGGGAGAACTCACCAGAACATGAACATATAAGGGTAAAAGGGGTGGGAAAGGCCAACAGGCCAATAGGGAGGAAAGAATTGGGATAAATTAATATAGTGCTGCAAGGCACCATGGGGGAAGCTTCTTTCCTCACCCTGAGCTGTGAGGAACGCCCGGACTCTAAGGTGCATCTCTCCAGGGGATTGCTGTTGACCTCTCCTCAGTAAGCTCACAGGTCTGCAAGCACACACTGGAGTTGTCTGGGGCCATTCATCATTTCTCTGCTCTTCAGCATGAGGCTACGGACTCTGGCTACATCCCTGAGCTCGTGCCCATGGCAACCACCTCTGGAAATGGGGCTCCATGGAGCTGCTCTCGGGAAACCCCCAAGAGCTGGGGAGTGCCCCAAAACCACCTCAGAAACGTGAGATACCCCAGCATCTCTTCATGAACATGGAATATCCAAAAACTCACTCAGTAACGGGCTTCCCTTCCCTTCATCATCCCCAAACTTTGGCCGTCTCATTCCAGACTCCAACCCACCTCCCCTGTCCCAAACCCAACCGTTCCCACCAATCCTGGACATCAAGACCCCCTTCCCAAGCTGTATTTCCCCCATTTCACACCTCCCAAACCACATCCCACCCATCCTGCCCCACCCAATGCCCATCTCATCCCTCCTGATCTGCATCCCACTTCACCCAATCTACCTTCAACCCCATTTCACCCAAAGGGGATGTGGAATCGAGGAATTCTAGGGTGGGATTGAGTAGTTTTCAGTAGCATTGAGTAGTTTTGAGCTGTCAGATCAATGCCTCTCTTCTTTTGGAGTGCCAAGAAATAAAGAAAACCAAACGAAATACCCCCAAAACCCTCCATATTCTCCCAGATATCTCCAAGAATCCAAGTTTCCCTCAAAACACAAGTAAAACGTGAGGCTTGTAGTGCCTTAGATGAATTGGGTCGATTTTTACCCTGATTATTGGTGTTTTGAAGGAAAGGAGATAAATCAAAAGATAATAAGAGGCAAAGAAAAAGCAACACAAATCACTTCCCACTGTGTATCACAAGGAATGTGGGTCACCAGGGCTCTGACCGTTGTGGGTCCTCCAATGGGGATGGAGATGGAGCAGTGCGTGAAGCTCCACCTGCAGTCAGGGTTCTCGTAAGGCTTCCCTTACCGGTGCCTCCGTTGGTGTCGGTTAAAGAATGAGCGGTCTGAGAAGCTCTTCCCACACTGGGGACACTCGTAGGGCCTCTCCCCAGTGTGGATGCGCCGGTGGGTGACGAGGGTGGATTTGCGGTTGAAGCCCTTCCCGCAGTCAGAGCAGCGGAAGGGCCTCTCATCCGTGTGAATGCGCTCATGCAGGAGGAGATTGGAGCTGGTGTGAAACCTCTTCTGACACGTGGGACACTGGTAGGGCCTCTCTCCAGTGTGGATGCGCTGGTGGATGATGAGCTTGGACTTGCAGTTGAAGCCCTTCCCACAGTCAGGGCAGCGGAAGGGCTTCTCCTTAATGGGAATCTGCTGGTGGTTTACAAGGGCAGAGCTGCAGCTGAAGCCCTTCCCACACTCCCCACACTCACAAGCCCATTTCTCAGTGTGGATCATCTGATGACTGATCAGGGTGCTGCTCTGCCTGAAGCTCTTCCCACACTCCAAGCATTTGTGGGGCTTCTCCCCATCATGAAGCTGCCCATGGGCCACCAGCTCTGAGCTCTGGCTGAAGCTCTGCCCATCTTCCTGGCTCAGGGAGGGTCTTTCCTCCACAGAGCACACCAGGCTGGGTTTGGAGCCCCTCCTCCTGTGGGATCTCTGGGACTTTTCCTCCCTGTTGGATTCCTGTGCTGTGGAGCTGCTCAAAACAGCCTCTTCCACGAGGTTCTGCCGCGGGGATTTTTCACCTCTGGTCTCCATTCTCAGCTCCTTCTCTCGGGGAGGAAGGATAAGGAGAGGATGGGATTTGCCTCCATGCAAGAGGGAAGGAGAAGGAGATCCCCCCAGTGCATCCCTGGCAGGACGGCGTTGACCCCGGGTTTGTCCTGCAACCAGGGGCAGTGCTGGGCTGGGAGATGGAGCAGGAGAGAGGGGGAAAGGGGCACTGACTTTCTCCTCACCTGCCTGGGCATCCCGGGGAATGTTCCTTTTCCTTGCAGCCTCCTCTTCCATCCAATCAAGACTTGGGAATGGGAAATTCTGTTTTTGGTGGAAAAAACCAGATGAGCACATTGTTTTTTGTACTGGTTTCAAGGCAAACCTGGGTAACGGTCTAAGCCAGAAAAGCAATTTAAGAGGAAAATGAAGATCAAGGAAATGATACAGAAAAACTGCCTTAAGCTGACAAAGTCAGGATATAATCTGACACTATATTGGCAAGGGTGGTGGCTGCAGTCCCTTTAAATGGTGGCTGCAGTCCTGTCGGAGAGGTGAACGTGGTTCTGTCAAAACAGTGATGCTGTAGAAGGGTCTGGTCTTCCTCTCAATGTCCAGTGCTGGTTATGGAGCTCTTGTCCTCTGGGAATCCAGTAGGCAAGCTGCTCCTGGTGTTGCTAGAATCAGCTTATATCCAGGTAGGAATGCTTGGATCCTCCCCCTGCGCGGAGCATCCCACAATGGGATGATGGAATTTTATCAGTCCTGCAGTGACACTCAATGGCCCATTCACAGAAGATATCTCCCCTGGAGGGCGTTATCAGGGCTGAGTCATGGAAGAGATAAAGAACACTGCCCCACCTGTTTATAGCAGTTGATGAAGATGGGGATTGAAAACATGCATTTGGTTACATCTTGCATGGCAACCTGAAACAGTGGGGGAATCCCTGCTCAGGGGGTGAACACCATTCCCCTTACCCAAACTGGCTCAGGTGTAAAACCCCCACCCTGGGAAGGGCACACACAGGGGACAATGTCACACTTGCCCTGCCCCAGGGGAGGTCTTTGTCCCTGTCACTCAGTTTTTCTCGCCCCCTTTTCTATTTCTTTTCATCTCTCTCTCTACCTCACATTTACTGTTCATTAAAATCCATTTTGTATTTGGTTTCGTTAGCACCTTAACTGGGGCAGAGGCATCTCTCCGAAAATTTTCTTATCCAGATTGAAACATTATTTTGGCACAGTGAGTTCAGGGCACTGTTCTCTGACCCCAAGTGCCTTTGACAACAGCACAGTTCCCTCCGAGGAGCAGGTTGTGGTTCTTTCTGGAAGAACTCTTGGAAACTTGGACACAGTTCCTCCTTCCTCTTGTGGAACTTATGGGAGAACTGATGAAAAAAATGGCTGATGTGTTAACCAGGGAAAAGGGGAATATTTTGTTTTCCTTCCTTGAAATGTTTGTTAAAATAACAAGAGGAAAGGGAGCAAATGATACTGTGAGACTGACAAGGTTCATTCACCCCATGGTGAGGAACACAAGGCTGCTGAAAGTCCCAGAAGAAGCCCAGCTCAAGTAGCTAAATTCCCAAATAACTCCAACCAGGGGTCTCCGGGAGGATTCTTTTAGAGAGTGTTCAGAGCTGGGAGATTCCAGACTCGAGCCCCGGATATCTCCGGGCCCTCCAAGAGGAGCTTTTTCAGGGAGCCGCGATCGCCCCTTGGGAGGGTCCCGGGTGGTCCACGTGGACATGGCCCGGTACCAACGGGGCGGGACATTGGTTTTGGGGATCCCCGTGAGAGCCGGGGCTGTGGAACGGGGGACCCCCGGGGTGGGGAGAGGGGAAGGGGCGATACCAGAGCTGGGGGACCCCCGGCAGCCCGGAGATGAGGCGGGGACAGGACCCCCTGACCCTGACAGGGGCGTGTCCTGGGGTGACATCATGGTGCTCGTACCCTCATGGGTCTGTTTAGCCCAGAAATGAGTTCTGCACCTTTAAGGCTGGTTCTGAGAGCGAAGGGAAGGAGGAAGAAGCTGCAGTTTGTTTTCAGAAACTGCACTCACTCCTCTACAATAGAGCTGCTGGATGGACAGACAGCAGGACAGATCTCTCCTTTGCTTTTAGTCAGTTTTTAGGTCTCTGAGGCAGAGAAGTTCCCTGGACTCTGACTTTTCTTTTTCTTCGGAGCTGTTTAAACCTGCTCTGGACTGAACAACCAGAATACCACCAGCAGCTCTTCCCTGAGGCCCACCAGGATAAGCCTGGGCCGAGGCATTCCCAGCGCTGGATAGACTGATAAGAGACTGATAATAAACAGATAAGAGACTGATAATAAACAGATAAGAGACTGATAAGCCACTGATAAGGCACTGATAAGACGCTGAGTGCGAGGAGCTACAACCCAAGGAGGGACTTTCGGAGTTTGTCATGTATTTTGGAGCAGCAGGAAGTTTTATTGCTTAATATTGTTCAATTTTTGTGCTGGTGAATGCTTTGCCTGTAAAATAAAGTTTTTTTAGACTTTTCTCCCTGGAAATATTTTCCCGGACTGGCTTGAGGGTGGGGCTGCTGAATCGGCATTCTAGAGGAAACTCCTTTTGGAGGGTTTCAACCAAATTTGCCCTAAACCAGGAATGAGTGGTGGAAAGAAGGGGGAACCCCAAGTGGCTGGATTGAGGGGAGGCTGGAGAGGGGGACCTTGGGACCCCAGAACCTCCCAGAATCCAAAAGCAGGACCCTGGAGAGGAGGGATCCCCAGGACCGATGGAATCCCCACCAGCCCTGAGATGGGGGACCAACCATAACCCAAGAGGGATGAGACTGGAAATGGGAAACTCCTGGTGGCTTTTTTTGATTCACTCTTGATTTTTGGACATCAGGTGTCTTCTGGAAATGGACGTGGATGGGAGGAATCCCCAACCCAAAGGGTTCACACCTTGTTTTTCCCCAAACCAGGGTTTTCCCCAAACCTTCCCACTGTGAAATCCCCCCTGTCCCGCTCTGGGTGAGCTCAATCCCAAACCTGACCCCAATCCTGGTCTCAGTCTCACTCCATGTTTAGACACACTCACAGTTTGTATTTCTCATTAATCTCATCCCAGACCCAATCCCACCCCAGCCTAAAGTTAATCCATGTCTAGCCTTAACCCCAATTCCAGCTCTAATCCAAATTCAGCCCCATCTCCAACTCCAGCCCCAATTCCAGCCCCTTCCAACATCCTCAGCTCCAAACCAAATCCCAGGTTCAGCCATTCTGGGGCTTTGGGGGTGTCTCTGTCCCTCTGACCCCGATGATGTTTGGGTGGGGTCACAGCAGGGATGAGAGGGACAGAGACCCCCCCGGCCTCCCCAGGCGTGAGAAGGTGGGAGAGCCCCCCCAGCCCCGAGCACCCTCAGCGGTGAGAGGGACACAGAGCCCCTGGTCCCCAGCCCTGCACAGGCATTGCCTGAGGCCAGAGGGATGGAGACTGCCCGAGCATCCCTCAGGGCAAGGGGATAGAGACCCCCGAGCATTGCCTGGGCTGAGAGGGACAGAGAGTGCCCGAGCCCTCCCAGGCATCCGGGGTGAGAAGTATGGAGACCCCCAGGGATTCCTGGTGAAAATGTGGAGACCCCTGGGGAACAGCCTGGGGTGACAGGGACAGGAAAACCCCCCTAACCCCCTCCCAAGCATCCCCCAGGTGAGAGCACAAAGACCCTTGAGAATCCCTGGGACTGGACAAAATAAACTTTGCAGAAATCAACTTACTCTGCAAAATACTTTGAAGAATATTTGAGTTTCCGACAAGTACTTGGATGAAAATGCAAACAATCCCAAATATGAATAAACTGACAATCAGAAGCAATTGTGGCAATTCCAATTTCATTGTTCCTGCACAGCTCCAGCTCAGTGCTGGCAGGTTCCATAAAAGAAAAGGAAATTTCCCAATACAGAAATTTTTAAAAGGAAGGGAAGCTTGTGTACTGTCACAAAGGTTACAGGGATAAGAGAAAAATGATTGTCAATTTGGTAAAGCCCCAAGCCTGGGAATCAGGATTATTTGGAATTTTCTACTTGAGCTGGGCTTCTGTGGGACTTTTAGCGCCTTGTGTTCTTTACCTGGGGTGACATGAACCTTGTCAGTCTCCTGGTAACATTTGCTCCCTTTCCTCCAGTGATTTTAACAAACTTTTAAAGGAAGAGAACATAAATTTTTTTTTACACTGGCCACCACAATACAGCCATTTTTCTCATCATTCTCCTGATAAGTTGTTCAGGAGGAAGGCTGTGTCCAAGTTTCCAAGAGTTCTTTCCAGAAAGAACCACAACCTACCCCAGAGGAGGGAACCATGCTGTTGCAAAGGCACTTGGGTCAGACAACAGTGCCCTGAACTCACTGTGCATAAATAAATGTGCAATTTGGTTAAGAAAATTGTTAGAGAGATGCCTCTGCCCAATTAAGGTGCTAATTGAACAATTCAAGTGGATTTTATTGACAGTAAATGTAGGTAGAGAGATGGAAAGAAAGAGAAAGAAAAGATGGAGTGACAGGGACAGAGACCTTCCTGGAGCAGGGCCAAGTGTGACATTGTCTTTGTGTGTGTGCCCTTCCAGGGTGGGGGTTTTACACCTAAGCCAGTTTGGGTAAGGGAGGTGGTGTTCACCCCCTGAGCAGGGATTACCCCACTGTTTCAGGTTTGTCCTGGGGTGACGTTATGATGCTTGTATATCCCCATTCATCTGTTCTATGCCTTTAAGACCGGCTCTGAAGAGTGGAAGTTTTGTTTGGGTTTCTCTTATCAGGGACACAGAGAAAAGTGGTACATAAGGCTGTTTTTTCAATTCCAGCTTCAGCTTGCTGCTTTTGCTTGCTCTCTTTTTCTGCTCTTGCTTCTGCTCTGCTTTCTCCCTCTGCTTATTACCTAGTTCTAGCTAAACAGTCCACATTGCTTCCTGGACTGTTTCTCCTCTCCTGTTTCTGTGACCACCTCGAACCTGCTCCGGACTGGGACCCGGGAACACCGAAGTTTCGGCTGCAGCAGCTGGTCCAGCGCCGGAGGGACTGAGAACAGAGCAACCACCCCCGAAAGAGACTTTCTGATTTTGCCATCTTTCTCAGAGCGGTGTCATCGGGTATTGTTCATTTTGTGTGCTGGGGGGTGCGGGGCCAGTCAAATAAACAGGTTCTTTCCACCTCTCTCCGAGGAATTTTTTCCCGAACCGGTAGGGGGGAGGGGCCGTGTGGGTTTCGCTTTCTGGAGGGGCCCTCCTTTGCAGATTCTTTAACAAATTTGCCCTAAACCAGGACAAGGTTGCCATGCAAGATGTAACCAAATGCATGTTTTCAATCCCCATCTTCATCAACTGCTATAAACAGGTGGGGCAGTGTTCTTTATCTCTTCCATGACTCAGCCCTGATAACGCCCTCCAGGGGAGATAGCTTCTGTGAATGGGCCATTGAGTGTCACTGCAGGACTGATAAAATTCCATCATCCCATTGTGGGATGCTCCACTCAGGGGGAGGAACCAAGCATTTATACCTGGATATAAGCTGATTCTAGCAACACCAGGAGCAGCTTGCCTACTGGATTCCCAGAGGACAAGAGCTCCATAACCACCACTGGACATTGAGAGGAAGACCAGACCCTTCTACAGCATCACTGTTTTGACAGAACCACGTTCATCTCTCCAACAGGACTACAGCCACCATTTAATGGGACTGCTGCCATCACCCTGACCAACAGGGTGTCAGGTTATATCCTGACTCTGTCAGTTTAAGGCAGTGTTTCTGTATCATTGCCTTGATACTAATTTTGTTTTTTAATTGGAATTCTGGCTTAGACTCCCCCCAGGTTTGCCTTCAATCCGGTGCAAAATTTAGTGCGCTCATTCCTTGTTTTCCTCCCAGAACAGGATTTCCCATTCCTAAAACTTAGCCAGATGGAGGGAGAGACTGCAAGGAAGAGGAAGATGCCCCAGGACACCCAGGCAGGTGAGGAGGAAGTCAGTGCCCCTTTCCCCCTCTCTCCTGCTCCATCTCCCAGCCCAGCACAGCCCCCAGCTGCAGGACAACCCTGCTGCCAACACCATCCTACCAGGGATGCACTGGGGGGATCTCCTTCTCCTTCCCTCTGGCTCAGAGGCAAATCCCATCCTCTCCTTGTCTTTCCTCCCCCAGAGAGGAAGCTGATGATGGAGACCAAGAAGGACAAATTCCCCCAACAGAACCTTGTGGAAGAGGCCATTTTGAGCAGTGCCACGGTGCAGAATTCCAACTGGGAGGAAATGCCTCAGAGATCCCACAGGAAGAGGGGCTCCAAGGCCAGTCCAGGGTGCTCTCAGGAGGAAAGACCCTCCCTGAGCCATGAAGGTGGACAGAGCTTCAGCCAAAGCTCAGAGCTGGTGGTCCATGAGCAGCTTCATGATCAGAAGAAGCCCTACAATTGCTTGGAGTGTGGGAAGAGCTTCAGGCAGAGCAGCACCCTGATGTGCCACCAGATGATCCACACTGGGGAATGGCCCTATGAGTGTGGTGAGTGTGGGAAGGGCTTCAGCTGCAGCTCCGACCTCATCACCCACCAACGCATCCACACTGGGGAGAAGCCCTACGAGTGTGCCCAGTGTCAGAAGAGGTTTCAGACCAGCTCCAGTCTCCTCCAGCATCAGCAGATTCACACAGATGAGAGGCCCTTCTGCTGCCCTGAGTGTGGAAAAGGCTTCAAGCACAACTACACCCTCGTCAGCCACCGGCGCATCCACACTAGGGAGAGGCCCTACGAGTGTCCTGAGTGTCAGAAGAGGTTTCACACCAGGTCTGATCTCCTCCTGCATGAGCGGATTCACACGGATGAGAGACCCTTCCTCTGCCCTAGCTGCGGGAAGGGCTTCAAGCGCAACTTCCACCTCATCAGGCACAAGCGGACCCACACTGGGGAGAGGCCCTACGAGTGTGGGGAATATGGGATGAGCTTTAGCCAGAACTCTAACCTGATATCCCACCAGAAGACCCACACCAGAGAACGGCCCTATGAATGTGGGGCATGTGGGAAGAGCTTCAGTCTGAAGTCTCTCTTGAGCTGCCACCAGAGGATCCACACTGGGGAAAGGCCATATAAGTGTGGGGAATGTGGGATGACCTTTAGTAGGAGGCCCCAACTGATCATCCACCAAATGACCCACACTGGGGAGAAGCCCTACAAGTGCCCTGAGTGTCAGAAGAAGTTTCACACCAGTTCTCATCTCGTCCAGCACCAGCGGATTCACACGGTTGAGAGGCCCTTCCGCTGCCCTGACTGCGGGAAGGGCTTCAAGCACAACTCCACACTCGTCACCCACCGGCGCATCCACACTGGGGAGAGGCCCTACGAGTGTCCCCAGTGTGGGAAGAGCTTCACCAGCAGCTCTCATTTGACCAGACACCAACGGAGTCACCAGTAAAAAAAATCCTGCACATGCCCCAACTGCAGGAAGAGTTCATGCACTGCTCCAGCTTTATCCCCCATGGGAGAACCCACGTTGGGAAGAGCCCTAGGAACCCATTTTCCCTGTGATCCATGCTGGGAAGACAGCTGTACCTTTTCCTGCCCCTGCCAATGATATGATGTGGGATGGAAGAACATGAGGGCCTGGCCATGGCCCTGTCATTACATTTACTCCCACCTCAGGTCATTGCTGGGGGCAGGAAAGGGACTCTCTCTGAAGAGAAGGGTGAATATTCCAGGCAGGGGAAATTGTGGCCAGGCAGACCCAGTGAATTGTGTTTAGTTTTCCCTGTAAATAGTTTTTCTTATCCCTTCTGTTATCAATATTATTTCTGTTCCATTTGTTCCTTATTTTGTTGCTGTTCCCAATAAATCGTTCTTATCCCAGCCCGGGATCTTTGCCTTTTGTGCTTTCCATTGGAGGTGGGAGGGCAGCGAGGGCAGGGTGGTTTTAGTGGGAGCAGAAAATTGGGGAATCCCATTCCTGAACCCCGGCCCATGGAAACCGAGCATCTCAGCTGGTCCCAGCCCTGGTGGCCTTGGCAACAGCCTTGGGAACGGGTCCCTGGCTGGGGCTGTGGGAACCTCTTCCCTCTGGGGCCTAGGGACAGGAGTGGAGGGAACGGCTGCAGCAGAGTCGGGGCAGGCTCAGGTTGGATGTCAGGAAAAGGTTTTTGCCCAGAGGCTGCTGGGGCCCTGCCCAGGCTCCCCAGGGAAGGGTCCCAGCTCCAGGGCTCTCTGAGCTGCAGCAGCGTTTGGACAGCGCTGCCAGGCCCAGGCTGGCATTGTTGGGGTGTCCTGTGCAGGGCCAGCAGTTGGACTGGAGGATCCTGATGGGTCCCTCCCAGCTCAGCCAATTCTGTGGTTCCGGGATCCCATGAGCCTGGGGATGGGGCTGCCAATGGTTGCCATGGCAACGGGCTGTGGCTGCAGGCCTGATCTGGTGTCCATGGCTACCACCCCTGGCATGGGGTCACCATGGAGCTGCCAAGGGACTGAGCATAGCAACAGGGGCTAGTGATGGTTGCCATGGATACTGACCATAGCAACAGGGGCCTGGTGGCAGTTGCTATGGAAACTGACCAGAGCAATAGGGGGCTGGTGATGGTTGCCTGCTAAGGATCAGATTTCTCACAGGCCCTCAGAGAGGTTCCATGGGGACATTCCAAGAGTCTCCAGGGTGTTCCAGAGCTGGAATGTCACAGGCACAGACAGGGGCTCCATGGACACCTCCCAGGGCTTTCTGGGGATGGTAAAGAGCCCTGTGGTCAGAGGCAGTCACAGCCATTCCATGGTGACATCCCAGGGGACCTTGGGCTGCAAAGGCATCAATCTGTCACAGGCACTGACGGGGGCTCCATGGTGACATCCCAGGCGTCCCCAGGCTGCCAAAGAGCTGGGATGTCCCAGACACTCACAGGGGTTCCTATCATGGGCACAGTGGGAGCTTCAGGCAAAAGCTTTGTTTCTTTATTGGAGAAACACCTGCTGAGTCATGAGGTGAAGAAATGACACCCCGTAGCCACCATGGTTCCTCAAACACCTGCAAGGCCCGTAGACTTCTAAAATTCCTTCTAAGAGAGGAGACTGGGAGTGGCTGGATCCAATCCCAGCCCCAGACTTTGTCAAAGGTGTAAAAGATTGAACAGGTGGAATTCAACTTCAACAAAATTTGTCCCGCAGGATTAATGATAGAATACTAGATACATTTATATAAATATGTCTCTGGCTTATTCTGATCATGATCAGATGGAAAGATCACTAGCACAGTAATTTACTCCACAGATCAGGAGCTATAACAATTATTAGAATATAGTGCATTAGGAAGCAGTTTTGAAGTCAACAGGGCCTCGCTGGAGTTGTTGGAGCCCATTGCAGTCAGAGCCTCCTGCTCCAGCAGGAACTGCCTTTCCTGTGCCCTGAGCAGGGCAGGTCCCGCTGCAGGAAAAGCCCCAGGCCAGCCCCAGCACAGGGAAGGGCTCGGGCACAAGGGCAGAGTGCCGTGCTGGGAGCTGTGCCAGGGAGAGCCTGAGGCACCAAAGGCACCTTGGCAGCAGCAGCTGCTTGCAGGGCATGGCCAGAAGCCTCCCTTGGCAGCCCGGCCTGTTGCCACCACTGCAGAGCTGCTGCCCCAGGGCTCATTCCTGGCTGGGCTCTGAAAAGCCACTTCTGCTCCAGGAGCCTGACTGGGAAGCCATTGGCCCCAGCACCCTGGGGACAAGATATTAATGACAAAACTCTTCATGCCAGCAGAGCCAATGGAGGGGCAGAGGAAAGGGCAGAGCCAGGCCCAGGGGACAGGGCTGCCATGGTGATGGCTGTGAGGTCACTGCCCCTGCAGCAGTCTGGCTGCCCTCAGCAGACATTCTGGCCAGAAGCATTGTGAGGGCACCCAACACATCAGAGAACCCACACACCAGGAATTCTGTCCCTGAAGATGAGAAGGTTTCACTGGGTCAGGCTGCACAAATTGTCCTGATCTTAGACAGTTCCTGTGATGGGGCATCCCTTTCTCTGGAAATTCACTTGCAGCTTTGTGCCTTTCTCATAACTACAAAAGATTTCCTCCTTCTACCAAATGTAAATCCACCCTCATTCATTTTAAAGATATTGACCCTTGTTCTGTCAAGGAAACATTTAGGAGAAAAATCCTTTAATCACTATTTTTCCATTTTCCTAGGTCTTGGAGAGGACCCAAAAATCTCCCAAGATGGGGTTTGCAGGCCTCATCAGATAAGCACTAGGGAGAGGCTGATAGCTCCGGGGTCAGTGGGGTAGAGACTGAGGACTAAACAGGAATAGCCTGGGAGGGATGGAAGGGTGGTTTCAGAGAGTCTGGAGCTTTTTCTTCATAGTAGGAATGAGCCTGAAGAAGACATAATAGCACCAAGGGCAGCTGGGGAGGCCCAGACTGGCACCAAGAGAAAGGAATTTCCCTGGCAGGGCAGGGCTGTGGTGCAGCACGGCCCCAAGCATGAGCCTGGAGCAGCCCAAGGCTTTGTGTGTGCAGGCAGAGGCAGGCAGGAGGCAGAGCTGTCAGCAAAGGAAGGGCCCAGCCAGGTGGGGCAGACGGGGGATGCCGACAGCCTGCAGGGACAGAGGCGCAGGGCAGGGACACGGTGGCACAGCCTGGGCTGCACAGGGCACAGGGATGGGCAGCAGCTGCAAGACAGCCCTGCCAGAGCCAACTTGGGCAGCACTTTGGCCATGGCTGCTGGGCCTGGGCCTGAGGCAGGAGCAGGAGACAAGTGACCCTTGCAGGCCTGGGGCCTCATTGCCTCCTTGTCCCTGCTCAGCAGCCTGGCAGGGGCCGCCCCATGCTCCTGCCCTTGCCATTGCACATCCCCACATGCCAGTGCCCATCTCGGGAAGAGCCCTGAGCAAGGAGGGAGGGGACAGGATCTGCCTGGCCAGGGGCTGGGGCTCAGGCCTTGGCCCTTTGCATTCCTCAAACACATCCAGCTTTGCTTAACACCAGAGACACCTTTGCCTTGCTTGTCCCCACCTACCATCACTGCCTCCAGTGTTCTGCTCTAACTGGAACCTGGGGACACTTTCTCACTTGTGTCCCTGACAGAAATCTCTTCAAATACAAGAAACTTCAGTGTTTCAATGTAACTGAGTTCTTGAGTGTTCTATGAGATCACAGAGCTGGCTGTGATGTCACAGAGGAGGGTGTGAGGCCATAGAGCAGACTCTGCCATCATAGAGTGTGGCTCTGTGGCATCAGAGAGTGGGTTGTAACATCACCAGGTGACTGTGTAACATCATAGGGCAGGCTGTGACATCACAGGGTAACTTTGTGGCATAGCAGTCTTCTGTGACATAAACAGCACTGTTGTATGAAATCACAGGGTGACATCATAGAGTTGGCTCTGTGACATCACATGGGCTTTGTGTCATCTCAGGAGGCTTTTCGCCATCACAGAGGCAGTGTGACATCACAGATATGTCCATGTGACATCAAGGTGGGCGTTGTGATGTCACAGGGGAGATATGATATCACAGAGATAGGTATGTGACATCCCAGGAGGCTGTGTGACATCACAAGTGGTTGTATGACATCATATGGGCTGTATGACATCCTAGGGGCCATGTGACATCACAGGGGCTGTGTGAGGTCACTGGGGAGGTCACTCTGCCCCGGCCCCCCTCACAGTTCCCCCCAGAGCAGTCCAACCCTACTCGTGCACAGCGGGGTCCCCTGTCCCCCCGGGTCCCCCCGGGTCCCCCCACCCCCGGCCCTGCAGCCTCCCCCAGAGGATGTTCCTGGAGATCGACCCCAGAGCCTGACACGGGGACGGGGGGCCGGGGCCCTGGGGGTGGCACAGGGGGACAGGGACCCCCCGGCAGCGTCCCCGTGTCCCCCAGGGCCAGAGCCTGGGCCAGGGCTCCTTCACCCTGCTACCAATGAGGGCTTGAGAGCGCTGAAAAAATCCCCAGCAAGGGATCAGCCAAAACCAGATTGAATATTAAGGGACAGCAGCACAAAGTTCCTTGGCAAGAGTCACTCTGCTCCTGACCGGACACTTCAGGCACACCAGGGAAAAAAAGCAGCAACAAAACAAAACAAAATCCAGGCAATCAAACCAGAAATGAACCAAGAACTGGGATGTTTATTCCTGTGGAAAAGAATTGTCCTTCTAGTCCAGGTACCCATGGCCAGAATTGGGATTTCACCTCCAACATTCCCAACATTCCCTGTTGTGACAGACTGGAGGAGATTGTTGGCTGGAAACATTTTGTGTGTGGGGGGAGGAAGGAGCAGGTCCAGCCTTGCCCTGCCCTGGAACCCCAATCCCCCCAGAGCCTCTATCCCAGCCCAGCAGTGTCTGCCAGTCCCTGGCACAGCACAGGCAATGCTCCACAGCCACCTCTGCAGCCCCAGCCCAGCTCCTGAGGGACCAAATGAGCCCAAGGCCCACCTGAGGGGAAGGGCCCAGGGAGACCAAGGGGTATTGAAGGCTGACCACAAAGCAAGCACACATCTTGACCCTACCTCCTCATGGAATTTCCATTTGAACAGTGCTGGAATCCAAGAGTTGGTAGCTTTGTGTGTGCTCCTCTGTATCTTTTTTGCCTTGCTCTCTTTCTGTGTCTTCTTCTTCAGTTTCTGTGCTCTTTCAAATTTTGATCAACATGAAATTGAACAGGCTTAGAATTTTTGAAGTTGAATGGGCGAAGTTAATGCTTTGAGAAGTGTTTTTTGTTGATTGAATGTCTGTTGTAGTTTGACATGTGAAGTATTTTTAAAAGTAATACAAAACTTTTTGTGTAACTGACAGTCTGTTAAACCACTGAGATACTGAACACGCCTCTGTGAAAAGATGAAAAAACTCAGGAACCTCCTCTTTCTTTTCCAGTCAACAAAGAAGCAGTGGGCCCTGGCCCTGGCCCTGGCCCTGATCTCAACCAAACCCAACCAAACCAAACCAAACCGAACCCAGCAACTCTGCCATGGGCCGAGCCCCTTCCCCCATCTGCAGGCCACCTTCCCCATCAGCCCCCATTCTAAGCAAACCAAATCCAACAACTCCCAAACAGGAAAACAAAAGAGGCTACAAAACCCAAACCAGAACAAAGCTGGCCACAGCAATTAAAATCTTACCATCAAGTCCCCTTCTCCAACACAATTAAAACTAAAAACTCCTACAACCTACAACCCATACAAAATAACCCTACAACTAATATTAAAAACAATAAAAAGCCCCAAAGCAGTCATAAAAGCAATCCTAATACAACTCAACCACAACTTCCCCCACAAGTTATCAGCGGATCAGGTGTAAATACTTTCAATACTTCAATCCTCCCTCAACCAAAAAAAAAAAAATATATATATATTAAAAAACCCCAATAAAACCATAAAATTCAGTGAAAAGTTAAATCCCTCCCCCAATAAAGAAGAAAAAACACCTTAATCTTAAAACTAAAATCTTCTTATAAACTATATAGAAAAAAACTCTTTTTCTTTATAACACATAAAACTATAAAAAAATTCAAATTAATCAAAATATTTCAAATTAATCAAAGAAAAACCTGCATGTTAAATAAATAAATGTTAAAATAACTGCAATTTTACAAAAAGTTTAAACAGGGGGAAAAAACTGTCATCCAGTATCCCCAAGAGAAGATCTCTATTGTCAGAGATAAAACTAATTTTAAAAGAAAATAATAAAAACATTTAGCTTTAAACAGCTCATCTTTAAAACAATACCCCTTAAGTTGACATGACCCATCAACAAGCTGTAAAAAAGCTTGTAGCAATAAAAAAAATCACAATAACAAAGATCCCCAGACAACTGTTATCCATGACAAAACTAAGAACAAAAAACAACCTATTTTTCCCTCTTTTAAAAAAATCTCCATAAACTTAACAAGAAAAACTTCTCCCCACAGTAAACTAAAAAAGTCGATTCTAGAAATAGTGAACTGACTAGAAATGTTTAGTTTAGTTTCTTTACATTTTCAGTAAAATGAAAAAAAGTAAAGAAAAAAAAAGTATTCTAAAAAATTTATTTTAATTCTTAATACCTTTTATTTAATTTTACTTTTAATAAATTTTTATTTATACCCTTTTAAATTTTTAAGCCTACTATACCTTTCTTGTAATCCTATCTCGCAACAAGATAAATACATAAATAATTAACCAGCACTAAAACCCAACATATTCATCAGTACATTAATTAAGAAATCTCAAGATTAGAAAGATCTATAATTAATAAACGAAAAGCACTACAGTGTCATAAAAAACATTTTGCCAAAGTTTCTCTGATTTTCTAAAGTTGCCAGTAAAGGCTGTTTTGTTGTTTTGAGTTCCTGAGAATCTCCAGTTCGTATATCTCTAGGGAGTCCAACTCACAGCACACAAGCAATTGTAATTCTTTTTAAATGTCTCCTTGAGAGAGTTGTTCGGCGTTTAGGGGTCAGGACTTGTGTGTCCTGCTTGGCCCAGCCCAGGCAGGGCTTTCCCAGCCACATTCCACACTCCATTGCCCAGCTGGAGCCGCTGGTGCCTCTGAGTTGTGCTGCCCCAGCCCCAGGGACGCTCTCCTTGTCTGCCCATTCCCCCACGGTCTCTGGGCAGGGATGGCCTCAGTGGGGGCTGCTGACATCCTCAGCACCTTGGAGGCTGCTGCTGAATTTTCCTGCTGCAGAGGCTTGTTCAGCCTTCAGCTCTTCAGTGCAGGAATTCAGTGTCCCAGGGCTCATTAGCATTCAGAACACCTTAACAACCAAAGCCTCTGGGAATCATTTGATTTCAGTTTCCTAATCCTTTGTAGTTACTGACAGAGATTTCAAAAGTGCATTCAACTGAATATGTTCTATTATAAAAGACAGTAAGAAAACATTTTTTTAGGTCCTGTTAGGTTTTTTTTTTTTCCCCTTGTTAATAGCAATCTCCAATTGACACTGAATCCAAGTATCACCTCATGCAGTTTGAATAGATATGGAAATCATGATCCTTCATAGCTGACAATCAATCAGACTCTGTCCCTACCCCCACCCCACCATTTCCCCCATCCAAGCCCTGGCACTCAGAGCAGCCTTGTGCAAATCTGAGCTCCCTCCAGCTCAGGCTGCACCTGCAGCTTTCAGCTCCTTGGCTCCAAATCCCACCTGCTTTCCTTGGAGAAGGAGCTGCCCAAGACACAGAGGGATGTTCATTTCCTGTCAGCCAACAAAGCCAAGGGAACACACAGCTCCATCAAACGCAAAAGTCATTTCTCTGCTGGATATTAAATCCACTTTCTACAGCAGACAGTCTCAGAGCAATGGAAAACACCTTCTGTGCCCAGCACAGATCCCAAGGTGCCCCCTAACCCTCCCTGCCCCAATTCTGCCCAGATTTGGTCTTTGCACACACGAGTCACAGGCTGAATTCAGGATCTCCCTCCATGCCCAGAGGGAGGAAAAGAGAGAAAGGGGATGAAGAGCTCTCCTGTGCAGAGCCAAGGTCCAAGTGCAGCCCCTGCAGTGGGAACCACAACTCATCAGGTTTGTGTCCTTTGGGTTCAGGGCCTGGTGACACTCAGAGGCACAGAAAGGTTTCTTGTCAACAAACAGAAGTTGGACATTTGAACAGTTTAATAACCATCACAGCTCTTTTCTCAGCTCTCTGGGATGTCCCAGCAGCATCTGACATGTCCCCCATCCCCAAGGAATTTCTGTACAGGAAGAGTTTTTGACAAAGACATAATAATAGGGAATTCTGTGTTAAAGACCCTCAGGATGATGTTGACTAATATTTATTTGAACATCAGAAAGATGGGACAACTGCTTGGAGCTCAAACCATGAAATCAGTCAGCTGAGAGGCCCTTGAACATCCAGATAACATCTGGAGGAGAAAATCTGTGAGCAGTTGGAAAGTCAGAGATCCCTCTGGAGATCCCTCTGAAGAGATGTCCTTAGACAGAGCCATTTAAACAGGAGAGATGGAAACACTTGATGGAAAAGAGAGAGATTAAATATTAGGCTGAATATTGATGACACAAGGTGATGGGAAGATCAGTATATCTTCTCCTGCCATCAGTACACTTCCAAGAAATCCCCGTTCCTGGTGGGAAAACTTTGCCATTTCTTAAAAGTACTCAAATGACCCAGAGAATAAAGATTTGCTTATATATTATGGAACTAACAGGTACTAAAACCTGTGCCCTTTTCCAGGCAGATATCAGTTGTGTGCCCATGAACAGGCAGTGCCACTTGTGCCCTGAGGTGCCCAGCTGGGATTGGATCTCTCTGAGAGCACCTGAGGGAGAGCAGAGCACCTTGCAAGCTGCAGGTCCCTGCCAGCCCTGCAGGGCTCCTTGTCCCATCAACATCTGCTCTGCTGCAGCCTGAAACAGGCCCAGCATGGTGCTGGGATCATCAGAGAGCTGAGGTGTGTGCTGGAATTCCATGCCCAACCTTGCTCATTCTGTGATTCTCTGGAACCAGCCATGGAAGTAGTTGTTTGAGCCTGGGGACAATGGAATCAAGGGGCCCCTTTGTGACCCTGCGGGGCCTTGTAGAACCAAGGGGCCATTGGGCCACTGTGGAACAAAGGAGACCCTTGGGAGAGCCTGGGGACAATGGAATCAAGGGGCCATTGCTCTATTTCAAGGACTATGGGAACTAAATGAACAATTGTGATAGTCTGGTGCCCCATGAAACCAAGGGTCCCTGGTGACACTACAGGATCAGTGTGACACTGCAGCACCAAGGAATTCCTTGTGGCACTCTGAGGCCTCATGGAACCAAGAGGCCACTGTGACCCTGCAGGGCCTTGTGGAACCATGCAGAGCATTGTGACAGAGAAGGACCTGGTGTCAGGATGGGGCCATTGTGACACTGCAGGGCCCCATGGAACCAAGGGGCCAGTGCTGCTCCTCAGAGACTCATGGAATGAAGGAAAGATGTTTGACACTGTGGTGCTCCTTGGGACCAGGAGGCCATGGTGACACTGTAGAACCAAGTAGAGCATTGCTGCACTGCCAGACCTCATGGAACCAAGGACCATTGTGACACTGCAAGGCCTTGGGGGACCAAGGGCCATTGTGACACTGCAGGGCCCAAGGAGCCAAAGGACTTTGTGACACCAAGGGGTCCCATGCAGCCAAAGAGACATTGCCACACTGGGAGGCCTCATGGAAACATGGAGATCATTGGGACACTCTGGGGCCTTATGGAACCATGGTGACACCAAGTTGCCTGGGAGTGTTGATCTGCTGGAGGGTAGAAGGGCTCTGCAGAGGACCCTGGACAGGCCGGATCCAGGGCCCAAATCCAGCAAGGTGAGGTTTAACAAGTCCAAGTGTCGGGTCCTGCACTTTGGCCACAACAACCCCTGCAGCACTACAGGCTGGGGATAGAGTGGCTGGACAGCAGCCAGGCAGAAAGGTACCTGCAGAGACTGATAGACAGCAGGCTGGACATGAGCCAGCAGTGTGCCCAGGTGGCGAACAAGGCCAATGGCTCCTGGTCTGGATCAGAAATGGTGTAGCCAGTAGGAGCAGGGCAGGGATTCCTCCCCTGTGCTCAGCACTGGTTGGACAGTGCCTTGAGTGTTGTGTCCAGTTCTAAGCCCCCTGTGGTGAGAAAAAGGAAGACATTTGTAGCAGGGAAAAGTAAAGAAAGCAAAGGTAAAGGCAAGGAAATGCTCAGGGCAGTTTGGGCGTGGCTGCCAGGCAGCCCTGGCTCTGAGCAACAGCATCTGCAGTGGCACAGGAAACTCCCAGCTGATGGGAACAAACCTTCTGGCTGACTGCAGAGGCCAGGACAAAGCTGAGTGCTTTCCCTGGTGTCCCCCAGCCCTTGCCGGCCCCAGGGGCTGATGGCATTTGTGCTCCCTCAGGTTCATGTCCCCACACCAACAGCATGGGGGTGGCTCCTGTCTGCTCTGTGCAATGCAAACAGGGGCTGCTGAGCGAGTGCTGCCGTGTCTGTGCCTGCAAGGATGGGGCACCTGTGTGAGCTGGGGGAGAGGTCAGGGCTGCAGAGGGGGGATGTTGTTGGCAGCTCCATGAGGACGCTCTGGGACGCTGCCCTGGGCTGTCCAGTGCACTGGGGATGGATCAGCCCCTGCTCTGCTGCTCTTTCCCATCTGCCCCAGGGCCCTTGCAGAGCCCCAGCCATGCTGTTTGCCCCCAGCCTGCCCATGGCCAGCCTGGGGCTGCTCACGGGGCTTTTCTGTGCTGAGCATTGGCCTGGCCATGTTCTTGAGAGAGCCTGGGCATAGAGCCTGGAGCCCCCAGGGCCTGGGCTGAGGCGTCAGCGCTGCCCCAGCAGTGCCCATGGCCTGTCCCTGCTGCAGCCCCGGCACTGCCACCCCCAGGGCTGTGCCCGGCCCCGAGAGCACTCAGGCCCTGCAGCAACACCAGGGCCACCAGGGCAGCGGGGCAGGGCCACGGCAGCAGCACTGGCAACACCAAATGCTGCTGCTGGGCACAGCTGCTGGGCCAGCACTGATCTGCCCCCAGCTCTGCACACAGACATTGCTGCTGCAGCTCCAGAGAAGGCAACAAAAGGACAGAAAAGTTCTGCATTTTTCTGCTGAAAACTTTGTTGGGAGAGATCATCATTTCATTTAAAGGCACCAAGAAGACAGACCTCATTGACACAGTCTTTGGTTACAGGGATAGTGGAGAGGAACAAAATGACCAATGGAACAAACAATGAAATTTCTTTTTGGACAATAAGAAAAAAGTAAAACAAAGGTAATGAAATTCTAAAATGAAACCAAGAGAAGTATCAAAGATTACTTTTATTACAAGTGATTTGCAAGTACTGGCCAACAGGTTAATGTTCCTGGAAGCATCCAGTCATCAGTCTCCACACTGCAGCCTTGAGCTCCTGGTTCCTCAGGCTGTAGATGAGGGGGTTCAGGGCTGGAGGCACCACTGAGTACGGAACTGACAGGGCCAGATCCAGGGATGGGGAGGACATGGAGGGGGGCTTCAGGTAGGCAAATGTGCCAGTGCTATAGAACAGAGAGACCACAGCCAGGTGAGGGAGGCAGGTGGAAAAGGCTTTGTGCCGTCCCTGCTCAGAGGGGATCCTCAGCACGGCCCTGAAGATCTGCACATAGGAGAAAACAACGAACACAAAACAACCAAATGATAAACAGGCACTAACAGCAAGCAGCCCAAATTCCCTAAGGTAAGATTTGGAGCAGGAGAGTTTGAGGATCTGTGGGATTTCACAGAAGATCTGGCCCAGGGCATTGCCATGGCACAGGGGAAGGGAAAATGTATTGGCTGTGTGCATGAGAGCATTGAGAAAGGCACTGGCCCAGGCAGCTGCTGCCATGTGGGCACAAGCTCTGCTGCCCAAGAGGGTCCCGTAGTGCAGGGGTTTGCAGATGGACACATAGCGGTCATAGCACATGATGGTCAGGAGGCAAATCTCTGTTGCAAGAAAAAATAAAATCAGAAAGGCTTGGGCAGCACATCCTGAGTAGGAGATGTCCCTGGTGTCCCAGAGGGAATTGTGCATGGCTTTGGGGACAGTGGTGCAGATGGAGCCCAGGTCGCTGAGGGCCAGGTTGAGCAGGAAGAAGAACATGGGCGTGTGCAGGTGGTGGCTGCAGGCTACGGCGCTGATGATGAGGCTGTTGCCCAGGAGGGCAGCCAGGGAGATGCCCAGCAAGAGGCAGAAGTGCAGGAGCTGCAGCTGCCGCGTGTCTGCCAATGCCAGCAGGAGGAAGTGGCTGATGGAGCTGCTGTTGGACATTTGCACTATCTTGGCATGGGAATCTGTAAGAAAAATAATGATGGAATAGTTGCATTTAGAGAGGACTTTATATGTCCCAGCACAGCTTGGGGGCACTTTCCCCCCACTGCCTGCCCAGGGCTCTGCTGCCTGGAGCTGTCCTTGCCAGCAGCTGCTTCCCCTGTGCCCAGGGATGGGCCCTGCCAGTGCTGCCAGAGCCCAGCCCAGCCCTGGGGGCTCAACTCTGCCCTGCAGACCGGTCCCAGCTCAGGCACTGCCCAGGGGCAGCTCTGGATCTGCAGGCTCTGATGGCAACGTCAGAGCAACCCTGAGGAGGTTGGAAAAGTGACACTGATGCTGCCTGGGAGGGGCCCTGTGCTGATTTCTGTCACTGCCTGATTTGTTTAGATCAGAGATAATTTCTTTTTTTTTTTATTTGCCTCAAGCTGAACTAAAAGGAATATCTATGGTCAATTTCCCATTCAGGTAACCCAAAACAATAGATTAAAAATGCAGGACTTCCCCTTTCCTGTTGCCCCTGCCTTGCTATGCTCCCTGTATAATCTACTTGAAAATGTTCTGCAGGTACATGCCGGGATGAGAGCAGTCCTGGACAATGCAGCATCATCACCACACAAGGAGAACACTTCCAAGCCTTTCTAGCTCTCTCCTCCCACCCAGATCTTGTCCCCCAGTGCTGGGAGCAGCTGCCAAGGCTGGCTGAGAGCTGTCCCTGGCAGGCAGCAGAGTCCCTGCCCCAGCACAGTGCCCTGGGCTGCAGGACCCTGCTCTGCAGGACAGCCCAGGGCACCCCTGGCTGCTCTGCACAAGAGACAATCAGAGAATGCACTCACAGGGTCTGTAGGCATTGGGATGTTCCAGCTTCAGGAGATGGCTCCAGGAGCTGCAGCTGCATTGTCCTGCAGCCAGAGGTTCCTGTGCCAAGGGCTGGCAGTGATTCTGCCCCAGGCACTTCTCAGCACCTTCCCAGCCCTGACTGATTGAAGCTCTCTGTGCCTCTGTGCTGTGCCCGGGGTGGCTGCAGGCAGTGCCCCAGCCCTGCTGGGCTGGCAGAAGAGCTGCTCATCAAGAGAAATGTGCTTTTGAAGCTCTTCTTGGTAACCAGGAGCTGCCTCTGTGCCAGGAGCCCAGCCCAGCTCAGCAGCACAGAAACAGCACAAGGACTTTAATGAGCCTCTGGGGCTTTGTGCTCAGGCCCTGAACATCAGTCCCTGAGAGGGAGCTGAAGAAACCTCTCCAGAACTCCAAGTCAGAATCACACTCCAAAGTTTCTTGGACTTTTAATGGGTCCCACTGAGGAACACCACTGAAAAAGTGTCCCCAGGCCCTAGGCAGAGCAGAGAACTGGAGGCAGTGATGACAGGTGGGGACAAAGAGAAGCCAAGTCTTGGTGCCCTGGGCCACAGCAGGGTCTGTGCCACCAAGGGCTGTGAGGAGACACCTTGTCCTGAGGCCCTGGGGCCTCCTGGCACAGCCCCAGCCAGGCTGGGCACTGTCAGCCCCTTGTCCTGCCCTCAGCATCCCCCCCTAGCCCACATCCCATTGGCCTCAAGGATCTGCTGGAAGGAGTCCCTGGCGAGCCTTGCTCAGGAATGGCTCTGGGGGCTCCTTAATTCTCCCTGCAGGGACTGCAGGTTTGTCAAAGGACTTGGGGTTTGCCTTTAGCCTTGGAGTCTCTGAGAGGTTTGTGCAATCATGGCCTCCAATTATCTGCTGTAATTAGTCCCTTGAGAGGCTTTGTCAGTAACAACACTCAGAGGGGCTCATTAATGCTTCAAGGTACTTCATTTATTTAAAGGTACTTGGTGTTTCCCTTTTGATACAGACTCTGTGAGAGGTTTGTGCAATCATGGCCCCAATTTTCTGCTTTAACAAGTCCCTTGAGAGCATTGTACTGGCAGTCAGTGGGGCTCATTAATGGCTTTAGATACTCAAGGTTTTTAAGATACTTTATGTATTTAAGAATACTTTTAGGTACTTTTAAGGTACTTTTCTTTCCCACACTGAGTCTCTGAGAGGTTTTTGTGCCTTCCGGACCTCCAGTTCTCTCCTCCAAGGAGTCCATGAGGAGCCTGTGTTGGGTATCTTCCTTCTTTCTGTTTTACAATAAAGACAGAACTGAAAGAATTTTGTAAGACTTCTAAAAGCATCCAAACAAACATGGGATAATTAAAAATACAGCAACAACCACTAAGAGAATTAAATGTCCTGTTTTAGCTAGACATCATCCGATCCTTTTGTCCCTTGGATTAGAAGATTTTATTGAACCAGTCTTTGTTTTCCACTTGAAGCTTCTTGAACCCTTCCTTCAGTACCTGAATGCTCTTGTGGATTGACTCGCTGTGGCTGGAGAGGTTCATGCAACATATGCCCTCAGAGTCTACACTGCCATGTTTCCCAGTCCGAGCTGGCAGCCAGGTCAGAGGACGCTGTGCTGGCAGAAGGCTCTGCCCGCAGCTCACTGGGCCTGGATTTGTGCTCGGCCGTGCCTTCGGGTGCGGGGCCGCTGGTCTTTTTGCGCTGAAGGTGCAGGAACCTCCACAGTGTCTGCAGAAGAAGGACAGGCGGGAAGAGAGGGACGTTCCATGGTCTGCTCCAAGTGCAGGATCTGGCCAAGCAGTGGCAGCAGGCCTGGTCCAGGAGGGATGGTAGCAGGTACCTGCGCTGCTTGGTGGAAGCGGCCATGGGTGGGATCCTGCTCTTGAGTCTGGTCCTTGGCCGCATCTGGCAAAGAGCGAGCGCAGCCAGAGCTGAGGGGCTGCTGGAGAGGCTGGAGAACACAGCCCAGCCCTGCGCTGCCCAGGCAGGGACAGCCCTGGGAGTCCAGGGGACGGAGTACGGCTATTGGGGGGAGGGGTGTTGGAAAAGAAATGAAATTTAGCAAAATGTTTTATTATAGTTTAGTTATGAATTTTGTGTGAATTAGTTTGTTAAAAAAAATAGTTTTGTAGCCGTTGATATTATGTGTTGAGTTATGTGTAACCTTGGCAGGTGGCCTTAGAAACTTAATAAACATTAAGCCAGGGTAGGAGAGTAACAAGACTAACCGGTTTGGGGGATAGCATACAATAGGACAAGCAAAACATTTATGATTTTGCTCGTGAACTAGGGAATGTATTACAAGGGTCCGTAGTTTGGCGAAGGGCCACTGTTTCTTGGAGACTTTGTTATGAATTGCATGTATATAAAAGGAAACCACCCTTGTGTGAATTTAGGGGTTCTGATTTTGGGACGTTAGTCCGCAGGCCCCCGGGCCCTTCAATAAAGCGCCGCACAAAACTTATCCGAGTTCTGTGTCCTTTATCAATCGGGCAACAGTTTTCTGGCGACCGCGACGGGACTCCGAGGGTAGCTGGGGCGGCTTGCATCTCGATATACTCCAAGCCGGTGCCGAGCATTTCTCGGAGGAGTCATCGGTCATGCCCGGCTCCCCCGCGCCTGTCGGACGACTGCATAAGGTAAGCCCAAAGGCGCTTTATATTGGGAAAAAGTGATAATTGGATTTGGTTTGGTGGTTAATGGAAAAAAAAGCCTAGGCTCCGGCCATAAGACGTCTAAGGGACGCAGGTCCGGAATTCGCCTCCTATTGTTTTTTTCTTGGGGAAGGATGGCGAAAAGGCATATTGGTTTATTGGGACTAAAGGTGGAATTAAAAATTAAAGGCTGTAATATGATGTCTTTTAAAACTTTTAAAACTTTAGTGCAGGCCAATGGAAAAATACCTGGAAATACGCCATTAGGTTGTATATTGAAAAGGTGGAAAGGAGAAGGCTATTCTCAAGAATTAGATAAGAACAAAATGATAGATTACTGTAACCGTTGGTGGCCTGAATATGAGATTGGGGAAGCGGGATGGCCGGTGAATGGTACACTGGAATTGGGGATAATGGAACCTTTGATGCAATTTTTAAGAAGGAATGAGAAATGGGATGAAATACCATATCTAGATTTGTTTTTCGTTTTATATCGGAAAGAAGAATGGCAAAAGGAGTGTGGTATTTTGGTTTTACAGATGAATGATGAGAGCGGGTGTGTTGGATGTAAAGAAAGAAAGGAGCGTGATTTGTATCCCCCGACTGAGGAAGATTTGTCCTATTGTGTAGCACCTCCGAGGGGTCCGGTTGTTCCAAATGTACCTTTTGCTCCCCCTGCTGACATAACTATAAAAATGGGGTCTAGCGAGAGTGATAGTGATGGTGAAAAGAGTGAAAGTGTTAAAAGGACTCCGTTAGCAGAGCGGACTCGCCAAGGAAGGAAGGGGCAGAAGGGGCCACAGTTAATTGCGCCGTTAAGGGAAGCTGTGGGACCACAGGGAGAAAGGATACTTATAAAGGTGCCTTTCTCTCCAAGGGACTTGGTAATATGGAAACAATCGGCTGGGAGTTACCGAGAGGACCCTGAAAGGGTGGCAAGGGTGGTTAAAATGGTGATAAAAACTCAGAATCCGGACTGGAATGATTTACAGGTATTATTGGGTACTATAATGGATTCTACAGAAAAGGAAATGGTTATTAAAGCCATGAGAGAAAAGGCTTGTGAGGAGATTAGGTTGCGACAACTAAATGAAACAGTTGATGAATTGGTGCCAAGTGAGGAACCCAGGTGGGATCCAAACTCTACGGGAGGAATAAGGGCTGTAAAACGATATCAGGAATTGTTGGTGGAAGGAATTAGAACAGGAATACCTAAGACTATGAATTGGTCTAAGTTGTATTCAGTCAAGCAGGACAAGAATGAGTCTCCGTCTGCCTTTTTGGAACGATTAAAAGACATGGCTTGGAAGTTTACTAATTTAGATGTAGAAGATCAATCAGGGAAACTTCAATTGGCATTATTGTTTTTAGGGCAATCACAAGAGGATATTAGGAAAAAGTTACAAAAGCTGGAAGGGGAGGATACTTGGAATTTGGATAAAATGTTGGAGGTAGCATGGAAGGTATACAACAACAGGGAAAAAGAAACTGCAAAAAGACAACAAGCTAGTATTCTGGCTGTAATGCAACAGACAGGGGCAGGAGGAAAATTCATTAGGGGACGAGGTCGGGGAGGAGCTAATTGTGGACAGAGGGGGATGATGAGAGGTCGGGGAGGATTTGGGTTTGCACCTAACACGGGGAGGTTGGATCCAAACCAGTGTGCATTTTGCCAACAATTGGGGCACTGGAAAAATGAATGCCCGGTTAGAGGGGGTAATATGGGATTAGTAGGGAATACTCATGTGGGAGGATTTACGGGAGGACCAGCAGAGACTGCTCAAGCACTAGTTTTGGGAAATTATCAGAATCAAAGCTGACTAGACCAAGGTTTAAGGGTAGTTTTAGAGATAAATGGGAAAGGTCAGGAATTTATGGTAGACACTGGAGCTACATATTCTGCACTTAATAGACTATTGGGGCCTTTGAGTGACACAACTGTACAGGTGGTGGGGGCAACAGGGAAGCTAGAGGAACAACCATTTTTACAACCTTTAAATCTTAGGTTTGGGGGGAAGGAATTAGATCATCAATTTTTGTATATGCCAAATTGCCCCACACCCCTTCTTGGCAGAGACCTATTGTCCCAACTTAATGTGAAAATAATATTTGAAGGGGGAAGGGTGAAATTGGAGATACCTGAGGAACAAATAGCAGGCATTTTTGTGATTAAGGAAGTGGATGCCTCTCCTATTCCAGAAGAAATTGAGCAGGCTGTAATACCCTGGGTGTGGGAGTCAGGGGTCCCCGGAAAATTTAAAGCTGCCCAGCCAGTAAAGGTGGAACTAAAGGAAGGGGCCCGACCAGTGAGGGTAAAGCAATACCCCGTGAAGCTTGAGGCAAGGAGGGGAGTAGCCCCATTAATTAAACAATTTTTGGTTCAAGGAATATTACAGGAATGTGAATTGGAGTATAATACTCCAATTTTTCCAGTGAAAAAGCCTAATGGTAAATATCGTTTGGTACAGGACTTGAGAGCTATTAATGAAATAGTAAAGGACATACATCCAGTTGTTGCTAATCCTTACACATTGTTAACATCTGTATCGGAGGAGTTTAAATGGTTTTCTGTGATTGATCTTAAAGATGCTTTCTTCTGTATCCCACTGGCAGTAGAGAGTAGGAAATATTTTGCCTTCGAGTGGGAGAGTCCTGATTCTGGGAGAAAGAGGCAGCTTACGTGGACCAGACTCCCAACAGGGTTTAAGCTCAGCCCCACTATTTTTGGAAATCAACTGGCCAAGGAGCTGGAGGAATGGAAGACAACCCAGGTAACAATATCTCCATCCTTGTATGTAGTCCTGCAGTACGTGAACGACATTTTTCTGCCACTAAGGAAAGGGACATGTGTGTGGAATTAACAATTAAATTACTTAATATGCTTGGCCAAGCAGGGTATAGGGTCTCTAAGGAAAAGGCTCAATTGATCAAAAACAGCGTTATTTATCTCGGTTGTGAGATCACACAAGGGCAGAGACGTTTGCGAGTAAACCGAATAGAGGCAATATGTGCTATTCCTTTGCCTCGTAACCATCAAGAATTGAGATCTTTTCTAGGAGTGGTGGGATGGTGTCAACTGTGGATCATGAATTTCGGTCTCCTAGCCAAGCCACTGTATGAGGCCTTGAAGCAGCATCGGTTGGAATGGACGACAGAACAAAAGAAGGCCTTCCAGGAATTGAAGCAGGCACTAAAAGAGGCCCCAGCCCTAGGACTCCCTGACCTGACCAAGGAATTCCAGTTGTATGTGAATGAGAGGCAAAAACTGGCATTGGGGGTCCTCACCCAGAAGGTGGGATCATGGAAGAGGCCGGTAGGATACTTCTCTAAACAACTGGATTCGGTAAGTTCCGGGTGGCCCTCGTGTTTACGAGCCGTGGCGGCAACAATAATCCTTATTCAGGAGGCCCGGAAATTGACTTTGGGGGCAAAATGAAAGTGTTTGTTCCCCATATGGTCATGGCTGTTTTGGAGCAAAAGGGGGGTCACTGGCTATCATCAAGTCGAATATTGCAATACCAGGCTATCCTGAGAGAGCAGGATGATATTGAAATAAAGACTACTAACCATGTTAATCCAGCAGAGTTTTTACACAGTGACCAGGAGGCTGGGGGACTGGTGCACGATTGCGTGGAGGTAATTGAACAAGTGTATGCCAGCAGACCCGACCTAAAGGATGAACCATTGGAAGACCCTGAATGGGAACTATACACTGATGGATCCAGTTTTGTCGAGAATGGGACTCGCTATGCTGGGTATGCAGTGGTAACATCGGATCAGGTAATAGAAGCAAAGGCTTTGTTACCTGGAACTTCGGCCCAGAAGGCAGAGGTGATTGGACTCACCAGAGCTCTGTACTTGAGCAAGGACAAAAGGGTTAATATCTGGACAGATTCTAAATATGCCTTTGGTGTGGTTCATGTGCATGGGGCGTTATGGAAAGAAAGGGGGGCTTTTGAATTTACAGGGAACCAATATCAAGCACCGGGAGGAAGTGCTACAGCTACTGGATGCAGTACATAGTCCCAAAGCAGTTGCAGTAATGCATGTTAAAGGACATCAGAATGCGGAAGGAGAAGTTTACAGAGGAAATCGATTTGCTGATGTTACAGCACGGCAAGTGGCACGGGAAGTATGGACTCAAATGGCATTGGTACCGGTAAGAACAAATCCAGCTACCCCATACCTGAATCAGGAGCCCAAATATTCAATAGAAGATGGAAAACTAATAAACTTGCTAGGGGCACAGAGGAATCAGCTCGGGTGATATTTTACACCGATGGGACAAATAGTGGTACCTACTCGCATAATGAAATTTATTTTGGAATCAGAACATAATAAATGCCATTGGGGGGCAGAAGCATTGGTAAAATTTTTAAAGAATGAGATAATCTCTAATCAGATGTTAACAATGGCAAAAAGAGTTAATGCAATGTGCCCGGTATGTTTGAAAAATAATCCAGTAGTTAGGAGACAAATACAAATGGGAAAGTTGCAAATTGGGCCACAGCCAGGAGATTATTGGCAAGTTGATTTTTCTGAATTGCCTAGGGCACAGGGATACAGATACTTGTTAGTGTACGTATGTACGTTTTCAGGGTGGCCAGAAGCTTTTCCGTGTAGAACTAATCAGGCTAAGGAGGTGGTAAAAACCTTGTTAAAAGAAATAATACCAAGATTTGGAGTACCCTTAGGATTGTCGTCAGATAGGGGTCCTCATTTTATAGCCAGGGTAGTGCAGGAATTAGCACGGATGTTAGATATAACCTGGAATTTGCATACTCCCTGGAGACCTCAGTCTAGTGGGCAGGTGGAAAGAATGAATCACACTCTGAAAGGACAAATCAAAAGGATTTGCCAGGAAGCTAAACTGCACTGGCCTCAGGCTTTGCCTTTGGCCCTACTCAGGATTCGAATTAAACCGAGGGAAAAGGCAGGCGTAAGTCCATATGAGATACTATATGGCAAACCATATCATGCAACTGTATTAAAAGGGGAGGTACATGCGAGTGGGGATCAGGCAATTGCAGAGTATGTTATGTCACTTAATAAGATTTTGAATTCTTTAAGAAATACGTTACAGTGGAATAAACCGCTCACGCTGGAGAACTCTGTCCACGACATCCAGCCTGGGGACCAGGTGTACGTCAAGAAGTGGATTACGGATCCGCTACGGGAATCATGGAGCGGACCCCACCAGGTGATGATGACGACCTACACGGCGGTGAAGGTCCAGGGGATGGATGCTTGGATCCATTACACCAGGGTAAAGAAGGCACCGTTCCAATGGGAAACCCAGATAGTGTCTCCAACCCGGATGATCTTCCGCGCAAAGCCGCCTTCTTAATTATATTGCTGCTAGTAATCATGAGACTGGTACCCGTTCAAGGGTCTATTTTAGTACAGGTTAAAGAAACAAAGGTTACAGCCATGGAAGGGATGGATGTTCAATTAACTTGTGTTATGTTTCACAGCCAGAAAGTTGAGGCCGGTGAAGTTATTGCAATATGGCAACGGGGGGCTGAAAGAAGCCGAGGCAAGATAGAAGTCGGTTGGGATCAGGATAAACAACAAGGAAACATGGCACTGAATCTTACTAAGGTAACCACAAACGATACGGGAGAATATACATGCTTGGTGAAAATACTGGATAGTTTTGATTACAAAAGAGTGAGTATGAGTGTTTTGCCATGGACAAGGGATCGTGCTGAGTGGAAGCAAAATAGGGAACTGACCTGGGACAGAATAGAGGATGGGACCAGTTGGTGGGAGAAGGGAGGCAAAGGTTGTGGGTGGTTGAATGTCACTAATCCTAGAATAGGAAATGCATGGTGGAGGCATGACAGAATGATGTCATCCTCACAGAGACACGGTAGAAGGATAAGACGGGAGGCTAATGATACAATAGAACGAAATGCTGAGCAGGAAAACCTAGTGGTAGGATTAATTAGAGATTTTGGGATCATGCAGAACGTGACTAAAATAACAGCTTGTCTGCCATTACCACAGGCTGCAGGTGAACCAATTCCCTGGGGAATAATACCAGTAACCAAAATGCCTGAATCATTCAAGAATGTTTCATGGTCCTGCCAGTCAGTTCCCAAACAAGTAGAGGTATGGAGGGAT
This sequence comes from Zonotrichia leucophrys gambelii, assembly GCF_028769735.1. NCBI lineage: Eukaryota > Metazoa > Chordata > Aves > Passeriformes > Passerellidae > Zonotrichia > Zonotrichia leucophrys. The sequence goes on from NW_026992550.1 coordinate 53,447, forward strand.
TTGTGCATGACCATTCAGGCTATGACTAAAGAGGAATGTGAAATGAAACCCAATCATTATGGTTGGATTCAAAATACCAGGAGGTGTTTGATTGCAACCCCAGTAGATGAGCCATGCAATACAGTACAAATAAGAACGAAATTCCAACGAAATGAGATGAGTTGTCAGAATATCACTCAGAATTTTGACACCTGGAAAAGTTGGAAGACATTATGGGGACCCAGTGTTTTGGAACACTATAATTACCTTGGGGAAGTACAATGGTGCATCCAATGGTCAGGGGTAAAGAATCAGTCACATTATAGGGCCATCATCACGTCTACATCTTCCCGAGAGTTCAGACCGCAGAAGGAGGATTGGAATTGTACTGAGGTTTTTACATGTGATACACCGGAAGACCGAATTGGATTGGTACCAGTGAAAATGGCATTAAAATGGGGATGTGAGTGTAGGGGGTATAATCACACGGTTAGCAGAGAGTCCATGGATGGACCTATAGATTGCAGATATACTACTGTGCACAGTCCTGGAAATCTAGTCTGGGTGTTGGGACACGGACAGTGGACCACACATTTATCTTTGGATGGATCAGTAACACAAATTACCCTAGGGATTCCCACATTGTGTCCATACTGGAAACAGAATAGATTGATTCAAAGGAAAGGACTCAAAAAGAGGGAAGAATCCCTAGAGGAGCAGTGGCATGAACCTGGCGCAGGAGTACAATTTGGGTGGATATTAGAGTCATTATTCCCTCCAATAGCAACATATCAAAATAGGGAAATGCTCAACAACTTGTTAGGACAGAGAGAAAGATTGGCAGCAGCTACTAAGAAGAGATTTAAAGATCTAAATTTGCAATTGCAAGCTACATCAAGAATGACCTTACAAAACAGAATGGCATTGGACTTGCTACTGTTAAAAGAACATGGAGTTTGTGGTTACCTGAGTAGGAGAGTAGATCATTGCTGTGTACACATTCCAAATGTTACACTTGAAGTGGAGAAAGATATTTCCCAATTGGCAGAAGTGGAAACAAAAACCAAGGAAATTGAAAGGGAAGCACAGCATAATTGGATAGGAGCAGTATTTGATTCTTTGGGGCTTCACCTGTCTGGCTGGATTACTTCTGTTATACAGAATGTACTAATGCTTTTAGTATTTTTGGTGACTATATGGATTGTATATAGATGCCTTTTAGGTGTGATCGAATAGGAAAAGAAGCGATCTCTCCGGTTGCTGAAGGTGATGACCCGTGGGCGGCAGAATGAAGAACATCCCCCACCTTGTTATGAAGATGTTACTGTCAATACCGTTGGTTGAGCATCCTTGCAGCAGGACTGAAGGATGCTCAAAAGGGGGGAAATGTTGGAAAAGAAATGAAATTTAGCAAAATGTTTTATTATAGTTCAGTTATGAATTTTGTGTGAATTGGTTTGTTAAAAAAAATAGTTTTGTAGCCGTTGATATTATGTGTTGAGTTATGT